>NC_081413.1:690896466-691205102 GCF_030272615.1 Cryptomeria japonica
GTTGATTTGCAATTTCCAGTTCTCTTTCCAAGATTTATTTTTGCCTCATCAGTTCATTTGAGTCATTCTGAGTATGCATCAGATCTGTCTTCAACATGTCATTTTCATAGCTAAGTCTTGTATTCTCATTTGCTGCATCACTTAGTCTTCTAGTCAATTCTTCTTCATTCTTCTTCCTATCCTCAATCTCTTTGCAAAATCTCATAGTCATATCCTGCATCTCATTTTTTGTTGTCATGATCTCTTGTTTCAACTTGCTTATCATATCATTAAGTGATTCCTTTTCATCATTCTCATTTTAAATTTTTTCACAAAGTTCTCTTCTCTTATTTCTTGCTACAGTAAAGTTTTCTTGAAGTGCCTGAATGATGTCCTGAGCTTCCCTTAAATCATCTTCTAATTTGATATTTTTCAATTTTTCTGCATCAAAGTCTATAAGAGCTCCTTCAAGTTGCTTCATCAGATTTTCCATCTTTAATGGTGTCAAGATCTTCCTCAAGATATTATGCTTCTAAAAATAGAGGACCAAGCTCTGATACTAATTGTTAGGGATCCCACAGATACTAAGAGGGGGGGTGAATCAGTATCTAACAGGTAATTAGTTTTTTTTTTACTTAAAACATGTAGAACATAATATAATAATGTACTGGTATGCAAGAAACAATGCAATAAATAGAATAAAGAACATCCACATGAAAAGCACACCATAACACAAGATTTTAATGAGGAAACCTAGTGTGGGAAAAACCTCGATGGGATTTGTGACCCACAATATTCACTCATTGGCCAATAAGAGAATATTACTTACAATAAGGGCCTGCACATGCAGGAAGGCCAACTGCCTAGAGCTCACTGCTAAATGGGAAGTCTCACTAACTTACAATAAGGATTATACAAATCCAATATCTTGTACTACTTTACAATATCATCTTCAATGCCTGATTCAGTACTGGTTCCTGCTCTGTTCTTTACATATACCCCTTGACCTATATTTCGCACATTAGGTCTGCCTAATATTTTCCTTAATACTTCTACTCATTCCTTACAAATGTCTACAATGATCTCTTTTATATATAAGAGTCATTTTACAATTTGCCAAGTTGGCTTACAATAATAAACAAAATATAATATAACAAAAATCTTGTTGGCCTCTGTGCCGGTGTCAGTGTCCTGAGTGCCAGTGTAGACTGTGATCTGTTGACGCTGGTATAATGCTTTTGCTGGTACCATAAGATTGTAAGATTTCCACCAATGACAAAACCTTCAATCACATACAATGTCTCATTGGAGTGTGCATATGCCAACAATGGAAAGGTTATTCAGAGGAATAATGTAACTTGTTATGCATGCAACAAGATTGGACATATTGCAAAATTTCGTAGAAGCAAGAATGCACCGGTGAACAATAAAGCATCTAGTTTGAAGGGAAAAGAAAAGGTAGATGAAGTAAAGCAAGAATTTAAAAAACAATGGATTAAGAAGAGTGATTAGAAAACTGATCAAACTATCTCTGCACTGGTAGAATAGAGTAATCCTCCACCAGTAGGAGATTCTTCATCTAATTGAGGAATAATCCTTAGGGGGTATTGCAGCAAGTTGAAGATCATGCATTCTACCCTTGGTTGATGGTGAGAAGATACATTTCTTCTTTACTGGCGAATGTGTTAAGTTTTCACTTAACTAGAAAGCATTTAATGCAGTTTTAAGAACCTTTTTTTGGCTATAAAGCACCAAGAAACCCTCATTTTGAACTCACCGAGCATTCCAATGACCATAGAGTACGAAATTGAGCAAGGGCATTCTAAGGCAAAGCTATGAAGTGATTTTTTAGGCATTCTAATTTTGGTTAAGAGGTATTTATCTCTGATATGGCTTCCTCATCTTCTATTCTTGAGTTTATTTTGAACCCTACCATTGTGGAAAATGTCAAACGCCCTAGACCCATATTCAATATTATCCCTGAGATTGCAAAACAAGATGATTCTATAGGAGCTTTTTCAAAAATACTAAAAGGTGTAGCATTTGCAGAAGACACTAGAATTTACATACATTGCAACATAGAAAACCTAGGGACTAAGGATTTGAAGAAGATATTCAATGAGGTCATTACTGATGAAAATGGAGTGATTAAACTTGAACATAAGATTGTGGAGAATTTAGGTTTTATAGAGATTTTGGAAATTCCCTAATTTCTAAAGGAAGTTATTAGACTTGTACTGAGCAGAGTCCATGGAGAATTCATATGGTTAGAGTTAGTTTGCAATATAACTAAGGATGCAATTAAGGAAGTTACTCATTTACCTTCAACCGGTAGTAGGCCTGATAAAACCAAGAAGATACCTAATAGAGGAGTTATGGATTTAACCAGAGCCATATCAGATAATAGGTTACTTAGAGTGAATGATGTTAAGGACATAAATGTGAGATATGTGAGTATGGTACTAGGTTACAAAGCAACTCATGCAAATATACTAAATTTTGTTTATAGCCTATGTATTCACAGTGCATATGAGATGGTGAAAAATAATGCTAAGATTGATGTGTGTTAATGGCTTAAGGATGAATTAATTGATAACCTAAAGAAGATAAAGGAAGACAAGAAATGTACTTTCCATTTTGGAAACCTTCTAGTATGCCTAATGTTGTACTTTACCAAGGAGATACCCGACATAGGTCACAAGGATTTTGGCTATGACATCTTGGTAGGAAAACAAATACAAGATGCTTTAACCGGTATGGGAAATGATAGTGTTAAAAACATTATAGACTACATCAAAACATTTCAATCTAAGATGACAATAAGAGAGAGACTACCATAGAGCATAATTGACAAATATGATAAGCAAATCTATTTTGTGATTAAGAGAGATGAAACTTGGATGGAAGCAGTAAACCCTAGAACTATTTGGGTTACTAAGATGGGTTATGAGGTAGACCTATCTATTCTGGAAACATATGCTAAAGCTCTACTTGATGCACCAAGAGAGCCATCTAAGAAATTCCTTGGAAATGCAGAAACTATAGAGAGTGATGTATCTATGTAGAAAAGAACCAAAAGAAGAGAAAAATTTATCAGAGATGCCTCCAAGAAGGTCAAGGAAATAAAACAAAATTTTATGAATATCAATGGTATATTAGCTAGTGAGCTTAAAGGACTGCAACTTGAAGCACATGTTTCACCGGTTGTAACATCCTTTGATATTGATAGTGGTAAGGCAGTTGAGTTTAAAAGAGTAGAAAGGAAGAGAAAACCCTCTCCGGTACCCTCTCCTTCACGTAAGAAAACTAGGACACTAAGGAAGAAACAATAGGCAGTTAGGGAACCCAAGAAGAAACTTACGCCTAAGAAGAAAGACACCGGTTACCCAACATTAAATGATTTATTGAATGAGATTACAGAGGAAGGTAATTTGTCTAATGTAAGTAAATGGTATAATACTTCAAATGATTCCGACAAAAACACAATTGAAGAAAGCATTATTTTACACTTGGACATTTATAAGAAAGTGTTGATAGAAGTGGTTGATGAGATACCAAATGATTTATACATGAGATTAGAAGCCAAAAGGCCATCTATAATGGAACTGGACAAAAAGTTGAAAGTTGAAGCACTCTTAGTTGTACATTTGGTAAATTCTAAAGAACAAATAGATGAACTTATTTCTGAAGCTAACCAATCAGTATTTGTTAGTGGACATTAGTAAGTGAGCCTGATGGCTAGAAGGGTAAAAGAAATTGCAGATGAGACTATAGATAAATGGGATATATTCTTTGTAGAGAAGGAAAAGCAAGAGGAAAGGAGAAAACCTAAAATTGAGAAATCATTCAAGGTATATCAAAAGGAAAAGGGTAAAGGTAAACTAGGTGGTGTACCCTCCATAAAGATAATAGATAACATCCCTCCACCAACCCAAGACACCCCTCCTTTAGCACCTTCATCACCAGTTCATACAGCTAATCCACTAGATATAGCTACTAAAGGTATAACACATGATAATACTAACCCTGAGTCGGAGATACTTTTTATAATGAAAGTAGATACTCAAGAGGTAAGCATTGTTGTGGATAAAGAAACTTTAGAGGTTAAGGAAGATAGTGTTGATAATAGCAAGATTTCAAAGACCGAGAAACCGAAATCTGAACAACCGATAGTAGAACTTTTAGAGAAACAAATAGAGGTTGATGTTGAGTCTGTAACACCGACAGTTATAGAGACACTAAAACAATCTAAGAAACTAGTAAAGGTAGAAGTATAGACACAGATAGATCCACCAGAGGAAAATAAAAGAAAAGTGGATGCATTTGATGGAAATAAAGAGTATATACTGAAGGTGATTGGTCAGACATCTGTTGAGAAGAAACCTATAGCAGAATCAAGCACATCTACAGTTGAATTCAGACCTATCAATATCACAGAGGTACTTTTTGATTCAATTGAAAGGATTACTGATTGCAATGTATTGGCTTTTAAGGCAATTGATAACACATTACCTATTCTAAAGATGATTGCACCCAATTGTAAGATAGATCACATTAATTATTCTTTAGGGAAATTGGACACATTGTCCAAATTTATTGTTGATAATGTAATAACCATAGATAAGGTGAATGAGGATACCATAAAGGAGAGATTTGAAAAAGAGAAAAACACATTCTTTGAAAACACCATAAAGAATTGCACTGATCATTTGAATACACTTTTACCGGTACTCAATTCTACAATTTTGGAGTATAAGGAGTTATATAGGGAAGCATGTAAACCTGACTGTTTGACTGAGAACATTGATGAGGAGATCAAAAAGACACAAAAAGAAATTTATGACATTTCGAACAATATTATAGGTTCATCCAGACTTATATCATTTTTTGAGTAGGAAATGGTAGTTTTTGATGAAAAGTTAGAAAAACTCGAGAAAGAGAAGGCAAGAATAAGGTCTAATGCCCAGGAACTAAAGGATAAACTTGGTTTGAGGCTAGATAAATTGATTACTTAGAGAGGTGAATTATCTAAGGTAACAGTTCAAGGAGAATGATCACCGAAGCAACAAATGCACTATCTCACCGGTATGATCCAGTAGACTGATGCAACTTTATCTAACAAGAACAAATTTATGCAGAGTTTGAATATAATTTTGGTGAACATCTTTTAGATTGTAACCAACTAGTTACAGACTTTGAGGTAGCATTTTTGTACTCTTTTGATTATTTATGACATCCTTTGTCATTGATGTCAAAGGGGGAGTAGTGGAGAGAAAAATGCATGTACAGAGGAGATCATCTACTTAGGGGGAGCACATCTTTTTGGATTTTAGTTTTTGGATAATAGTTTTGGATTTTTCTCATGAGTGTTGCCATCAATGCCAAAGGGGGAGATTGTTGGCATTCTACACTCTTATGAGAATAGTTGATGTTTTCATTGATGGAAACCATCTTGAAACCAACTGGCAAGTTACTAGCAATTGGTTTCTACATGCCTGACATCACAAACTTCATACACCGGCAGACATCAACTTTGGCAGGCACTTCACCAACATTCATATTACATCAGCAACAAAGCATACTAGCACTCCAACTGACATGGGATAAATTTTTTGTTTATATGAATTTTTTTGTAATGTAATTATCTTTTGTAATCCGACATGGTATATTGTAAAAGACTCATTTATGTATGAGATATTATAAGTCATTTTGATATGAGTATGAGAGAGAGAGGAATAGAGAATGAGACATTTTTATTGTATAAGGTGATATAGTTGACAACAAAGGTTTTGGTTATTGATTGAGCTTAAATTGGTATTGAACTTGGAATTAGAGATGTTGTGTTGAGCAGTACATTGTATTGGATTTGATAATCAACTTCTGTAGTCAATGTGACTCTTTATTGATTAGTGAGCTCTAGGTTGTTGGCCTCCCTGCACATGTAGGCCCCTCATTGTAAGTAGTATTTAGTCATTGGCTAGTGAGTAAATATTTTCGGTCACAAATCCCACTGCGGTTTTTCCCACACTAGGTTTCCTCATTAAATATCTTGTGTTATGGTGTGTTTCTATGTTGTGTCTATTATTTTTGTTTACTGCATTACATCTTATTTACCGGTACACTATGGGATGCAAAGTTATAAATAAGTTTAAATATTCTGCTAACTGGTTAGACACTGATTCACCCCCCCCATTCTCAATGTCTTTGGTACTATCACTGAATCTAACAAATAACCCTTTCCTAATAATCTACCTTCCCTTTGAATTCACGTCGTGGTGCCATTTTGATAATTTAGGGTTTATCTTATTTTAACCTTTTTGATTAAAAAGACCGTTTGAATTTCCCAAAACCAAACAATACCGACAGACAAGAACAAAAATTGCAAATATTGCAGTCACAAAACAACTTACATGTCACCAGAAAACTCACATAAGATTGAAACTTTGTCTCCGCAAACCCCTTGAAAGCCTTTTACAATCAAAATCTCAAACAAAACAAGATTTTATGAAGCAACCTTAGCAGCAAATCAGCATTAATTCTTATTAACCAAGCCACACACTTCTGCAATTAATTCATTTGAAATTCAAAATTTCCACTCTAATGGATAGAAGGGACTTTTAGTTCACTTTTTCCTTTAGTCTCTGATCCACAAAGAGTAAAGAACTTGCAACTCTCATTCACAGTTCAATGACAAGTGTTAGATCGTTTAGATCTAACATACCATTTAATCTCTTATGTCTTGCGAAGGGGGCCCACCATATTGCATATGTTTGACTTTAGTCGTTGAGTCACAATGGGTAAAAGACTTGCATCTTCCCATCATGGTCTTATGACCACCATCAAATCTTCCAAGACCCGACAACACTTTAAAGAACCTTCATTGCTTAATCACCACTGCTCCATCACTGGATCTGCACCCAGCCCAGCCACTAATGGCTTGTCAATAGGTTGTGAAGACTATTGAGCATGAAACTTCCCATCATGGTCTTAGGATCACCATTGGATCTCTTTGATCTACTCGACTTTTAAGAACTCAATACATGCATTAAAGGTCTTGCTTAGGACTTTAGGGAAAAATAAAGCCCTCCAACTTAATAGAAATGAAATCCACCTAGGCCTAAGACTTAAATGGCCCCTTTCAATGACATAAAGACCCTTCCAGTTAAGTGGCAAAAAAGGTAACTATTAAAAATACCTTTCCTTAGGACAAGAGACATAAAGTTTTTTTTTAAAGATTTAAATTATTAAACCTAAAACCCTTAGAATCCATTGACTTGCAGACTAGGAACATTGAAAATTTGCAAAACTTTCAGAGATGTCAGGAATATTACAACACCACCCAAATTACTAATAATAGAAGGATCAATCTATTTAATAGGATAAAGTTTGATAACATTTATGTGCAATAACTAAGACATAATACTATGCAAAGATTCATTCAGAGTAAACTATCTTTCTCTTTGGAAGAATTTTGAAACAGAAGGCACACATATTGTAGCATTCACATTGTGGTTGTTGATTGGATCATTGAACTTGATGAAGCTTTTTGCTTGTTTCAACTTCACAAACGGTTGTTGAACGCGCTCCGCCTTATCACTCAGAGCCATAGGAGTGGATTGCTCCATTTGACTCACAACCAGTTGATAATTGTGGAGTGTTGCGCACAACTGCGGAAAGGAAGTAAACTCAGACAAAAGAAGCTTTTCCCTGATATCTTTTTGTAAATTAGAAAGAAATATTCTTTGAATATCATTATCAGGTACATAAAAATAAATTTGAGCACACAAATTCTTATATCTACCAATGAAATCACTCACTTTTTCTTTAACACCTTATGTACAATGCATTAAATTAGTCAAAGTGATTTTAGGACCAATGTTGCTTTGAAATTGTAGGATGGAATAATTCGCCGGTTGTTTAAAAGAAGTGATAGAATAAGAAGGCAAAGAGAAATACCATTGTAAAGCATTATCTCTTAGTGTTCTTGTAAATAGTTTTGCAAGCAATATTTGATCATAAGCGAAATCAGTACACAAAGTTTGGAATGTTTTGACATCTGTAAGAGGATCACCTTTTCCATTATAGAGTTCCAATTGAGGGATCTAAATATGTTTAGGTGGCACAGCTTTAACAATATCATGAGAAAATGGGCTCGCAACATCGAAGGTGGGCACACTAAACTTAGATTGACTCATAGAGGCAATTTGTTGTTGTAAGGAAGACACATTTTGAGCAAGATTGTTAATTGTCATTTTTGTAGTAGAATTGATTTAGACATAGGTGATTGAGAAGGTGGTGTGATGTTATTGAAAGAAGGCATGGACTAAGAATAAGGTGCTGGGACATTATGATAAGTAGGCATTGGTGATGATTGGGTAGGGAAAGGGACATTTAAAGGAGGAATATAGTTGTTGAAGGAATTTGCCCCTTGTGTCAGACTGATTGGTTGAGGAATAGTAGGAACACTTATGGAAGACATAGGCAAAGATGGAGGATTAAATGAAGAAGAGGGATTTCCCCCATGACCAATGGTTGTAAGAATGACATTTTGAGTTGAAGTAGCCATGATGTTGGAGGTAAAAGTAGGAATACTAGTCATAGGAGTAGTCAAAGGAATTGAAAGATTGACTTGTGTTGGAGGTTTTGAGAAACCTAGGCTTTTAGCACAACTCTTGATAGGCATGACATTAGAATCAACTACATGTGCAATGTCACACAATATATCAATTCCATTCTTATCACTTTGAATCATGCACTTAAGGCCTTCAATTAATGGAAGAGTTTCACTATTAGGGTATTCTTGGGACATCCATTATTGAAAGTTATCAAATTGATTGTCAAATGTGGAAAGTTGATATAGAGAAACCCTAGTTATAGATTCTTCTTCATCATGGAATTTATTAATGGAGTGAATAGACACATGATTAGGATGGGAAGAATTAGCATTATCCTCTTTAAAAAAGCCACTCAACTTAGGCTCCATGTCCTTGGTAATTAAACCTTGGGAACCCTTAATTCTAACGCTTCATCTAACGGGGATAGGATAGGTAGGACTAATAGTTGCAAAACTCATGCACTAGAGGGAAAATTTGAATTTTGATTTTTCAAATTTGATGCAAAGCTTACAAAATTAGGTAATACAAAATTTTAGAAAATAATGATTACACAATTTGAATTTTGTTGGGGGAAGAGAATGACACAATTTCCAAAAATGAAAGGAAATTGAAATTTTAAAATTAGGGCCAAGGGAGTACCACTTAATTTTTAAATTAGAATTTTTTAAATCAAGGCAGACTATAATCAACCTCTTAATTTTAAAAAATTTCTTGAAATTTGAAATATTGAATTTTTGAGGTATTTCCAATTTTAGAGGGATCAAAAATTGAAAAAATTAGCCAATCTTCTGGATGTAGGCTATTAAATACAGTCATAACAATCTCCCAAAATTTAAGTAAAAAATTTGAGGACTGTGGCAGGAATGCACATGGTTTGACCAACTTTTCTCAAAATTTTCAAGGATGGTTATTACGATGATTTTAAAGCTAACCCCAAAAAATTGATGAAATTTATGATATCTAGATGGGCAAAATGAAAGTGCAAATGTTAAGATAGGACCCTATTAGGGTTTTGAAAAAAAAATTGAATTACAATTTTAAAAATGGTCAAACCTAATGGATAGGGATGTTAGACAATTCAAATAATTAGAAGACAACCTAGAGGGGGGGGGGGTGAATCACTTGTCAAAGATTACCTGAACCATTAGCAATTTAAACTTTAATACCGAAACCCAAAATATTAATATAGAATAGACGTTAAACCAATTAAGCATAAATACCATCCACGTGGAAAAATTGGTAAAGGGAAAAACCACGGTGGGAAGCCTACCCATAGTCAAATAATACTTCTGTAGTAAGTATGTGAATTACAATTGAAGGGCTTGCACTTGCAAGAAGGCCAGCAGCCTAGAGCACACTGCTCATCACAAAAGGAGCCTCACTGACTACATAGAAATCCAGACTCCAATCTGGACAAGTGTTGAACTACAAAAGATAACATCTCCTATGCCTATGTACAATTCTAGTTAAGCTCAATATAGGAGGACTAAATTCTCTTACATGAACCCAATTCGATCTCCAATGATTGACCAACTCCTCTTCCTGAATGATATTACATTATTTGCACATGACATTCTTTGACCATGACCTCTAACCATAACCATGATGATCTACAATGATATCTTACATCTATATATACAAACCTTCAACCATAAACAATTAGGTCGGCCACCAGATAATAAACCAATTACATAATTATAAACCATGTCGGCCTAAGACCAAAAAAATAATATCTAACACATAACACATCCTGGAAATACATCGATAGGTCCAATCCACACATTACATTAAAGTCGGTCCATAACCTAGATGAAATGGGACCCAATATGTTAGACAGTTTAGATAACCAGAAGACAACTGAGAGGGGGGGGGGGTGAATCAGTTCTCACAGATTATAGGAACATTTGGTAATTACACTTTAATATCGGAACCCAAAACAATAATACCAGAATAAGAGTTAATACATTTATGCATAAACAATAATCATAGAATAAAATTCATCCACACAACACCAAGATTTGTACGTGGAAAAACCACAGTGGGAAGCCTATCCACAGTAAAATAATACTTCTGTAGTAAGTATGTGAATTACAATGAAGGTTCCTGCACTTGCGGGAATGCCAACAACCAAGAGAACATTGCTCATCACAAAAGGAGTCTCACTGACTACATATAAATCCATAATACAATCCGAAGAAGTATTGAACTACAAAAGATAGTATCTCCTATGCCTGAGTACAGTTATGGTTAAGCTCAATACTGGAGGACTAAATCCTCTTACATAAACCCAATTTGATCTCCAATGATTGACCAACTCCTCTTCCTAAATGATATTACATTATTCACACATTACATTCCTTAACCATGACCTTTTTCATTAACCATGATGATCTACAATGAGATCTTACATCTATATATACAAACCCTCGACCATAAAAAATCAGGTCAGCCACCAAACAATAAACTAATTACATAGTTTCAAGCCATGTTAGTCTTAGACCAAAAAAGTAATATCAACACATAAGACATCTCATAAATACATCAATAGGTCCTATCCACACATTACATTACAATCGGTCCATAACCTAGATCAACCGAGACCATGTATAGGTCCACACACTTCAACAATGATCTCCAACCGGAAAGTCTCAAACATGATCACCAATAGAATCCTAAAAGTCCATCAAAAGATGCACCAACACAACTTATGGAATTCATCAAAGATCTCCATCAAAAGCTCTGTCGGCGAAACCCTCACCAGAACCAGAAACTCAACTTCTAAGCAAGTAGGATAACTGTTGGCATATGGACACTCCAATGAGATATTGTATGTGATTGAAGGTTTTGTCATTGATGGAAACCTTGCAATCCTATGGCACTAGCAAGACATCATACTGGCAAAGCATTACATAGGCAAGACAGTGCACTGGCATCAACAGATCACTCTACACCGGCACCGACACAGAAGAAAATATGTATACCAGCATAGAGGCCGACATGATTTTTGTTATGTAATATTTTGTTTATTATTGTAAGCCGACTTGGCAAATTGTAAAATGACTCTTGTATATAAAGGAGATCATTATAGACATTTAAATATAGTGTGATAGGTAAAAAAAAAAGGCATAAAGAAAATTATTAGGTAGACCTAATGTGTGAATTATAAGTCAAGGGTATATGTAAAGAACAGAGCAAGAACCGATAGTGGATCTAGCATTGGAGATGCTATTATAAAGTAGTACAAGTAATTGGATTAGTATAATCCTTATTGTAAGTCAGTGTGACTTCCCATTGAGCAGTGAGCTCTAGGCAGTTGGCCTTCCTGCATGTGCAGGCCCCTATTGTAAGTAATATTCTCTTATTGGCCAGTGAGAGAATATTGTGGGTCACAAATCCCATCAAGGTTTTTCCCACACTGGGTTTCCTCGTTAAACATCTTGTGTTATGGTGTACTTTTCATGTGGATATTCTTGATTCTGTTTATAACATTATTTCTTGCATACCGGTACACTGTTATATTATGTTCTGCATGTCTTAACTTAAGAAATTCTTATTACCAGTTAGATACTGATTCACCCCCCCTCTCAGTATCTATGGGATCCCTAACAATTGGTATCAGAGCTTTGTCCTCTATTTTCAAAAGCCTAATAGCTTGAGGAAGATCTTGACACCGGTAAAAATAGAAAATCTGATGAAGCAACTTGAAGGAGCTCTTACAGACTATGATGCAGAGAAATTGAAAAATATCAAATTAGAAGATGATTTGAGAGTAGCTTAGGATATCATTCAGACACTTCAAGAAAATTTTACTATTGCAAGAAATAAGAGAAGAGAACTCTGTGAGAAATTGCAAAATGAGAATGATGAAAAGGAATCACTTAATGATATGATAAGCAAGTTAAAACAAGAGATCATGACAACAAAAAATGAAATGCAGGATATGACTATGAGATTTTGCAAAGAGATTGAGGGTAGAAAAAAGAATGAAGAAGAATTGACCAAAAGACTAAGTGATGTAGCAAATGAGAACACAAGACCTAGCTATGAAAATGGCATGTTGAAGATAGATTTGATGCATACTCAGAATGACTCAAATGAACTGATGAGACAAAAGGAAATCCTGGAAAGGGAACTGGAAACTGCAAATCAACACAAAGAAATATTCAAGAAAAGCTTAGAGGAACTTGGTACCTTGCTGAAGAATCAAAAACCTAAAGGTGACATTTCTGGAATTGGCTTTGAAGTTGGTGAAAGCTTCGGTACTACAAATACTCAGGATCACAGCAAACCAGTAAGACAACCTAATGCTTATAAATTGAATGGAAAATGATTTAACTTTAATAAGTATGGTCATAGAGAAAATGAATGTAGATCTAAGAATTATCAGAATATCAATACACCCATCGGTCAATGTTCAAAATGCAACAAAGTTGGTCATAACTCTGAAAACTACAGAATGAATGTGAGATGTTATGTTTGTGGAAGATTTGGGCATTTATCAAATCAATGAAGAACACAAACCAGCATAGGTTATGGGAAAGATATTCAAAAGAATAATGTAATTTGTTATGCATGTAACAAGATTGGGCATATTGCTAAATTTTGTAAAAGTAAAGGTACACTGGTAGACAACAAAACTGCTAGCTTTAAAGGTAAAGAAACAATTCAAGAGGTTAAGCAAGAATTCTCAAAGCAATGGATTAAAAAAGTAGATCTAAATATTGGGAATACTTCTCCACTAGTAGAATCAATCAATGCTCCACTGGTAGGACAAAGTGATGCTTCACTGGTAGGACAGAGCAGTGCTCCACTGGTAGGAAGTTCTTCATTTAATTGAAGAAAATTTCCTTGAGGGTTTGGCAATCAAATGACACATATGCTAATTATTCCCTCGGTTAGAGATGAGAAGTTGAAAACTACTTATTACCGGCAGATAATGTTAAGTGAATACTTAACCGACATGCAATTAATGTGATAGATGGTGAAAAGACATTATAAAATAAGGTTTTGGCTCCATTTCATTTCACCATAATTTCAAATTTTCAGAGAGCGTGAAGATTCCGAGCTAAAGCATTCCGAGCAAGAAGCAAGCACACTGCAAGCAATCATCCACCCAAGGAAAAAAAAGGTATTTAATCATGGCATCCACCTCTGCAATTGAATACATAGCAAACCCTACTATTGTTGAAGCAATTAAAAGACCTAGGCCCATATTTCAGCTAGTCCCTGAGATAGCAAAGAAGGATGATACCTTAGGTACATTTTCTCAAATCCCTAAAGGTGTTGTATGTGTTGAAGACCCTAGAATGTACATCCATTGCAATATTGAAGAGTTAGGAGATGAGGAAATCAAAACTATGTATAAAACTGTAATATGTGATGATACTGGCAATGTTAAAGCTGAACACAAGGTTATTGAAACCCTATGATTCATAGAAATCCTTAGCATTCCTAAATTCCCTAAGGATTTGATTAGGATAGTGTTAAGTAGAGTTCATGGAGAATTTTTCTGGCTAGATGCAATCCATAAGATCACCAAGGAAGCTGTGAAAGTTGTCACAGGGTTACCAACCACCAATAAGAGATGAGACAAAACCAAGAAGGTTCTAAATGACCTAGTTACAAAACTAATAGGTACAACATTTGATAAGAGATCATTAAGGGTTAATGATGTAAAAGACATCAATGTGAGATTCATAAGTATGATATTAGGTTACAAAGCCACTCATGCTAACAGACTTAACTCAGTTTCAAGTTTATGCATGAAGAGTGCTTATGACATGGTAACAAACAATGCAAAAATTTACATCTGTGAATGGTTAAAAGATGAACTAATAGACAACCTTGGAAAGATAAAGAAGGACAAGAAAGGAACTTTTAGATTTGGAAATATTTTGGTATGTCTAATGCTACACATAACAAAATAGGTTCCCGGTATAGGTTATCAAGAACTTGGATATGACATACTGGTAGGAAAGCAATTGACAGAACTGTTCAATACCATGGGTGAGAATAAGGAGAACAATATTCATGACTTTTTTCAAGCATTGAAAACCAAAATGAAGCAAAGAATAAGGTTATCCCAGAAAATAGTAGACAAATACAAAGATGATATATGCTTTGTTATTATGAAAGATGAAATCTGGATGGAAGCGGTCATCCCAAGGACAATTTGGCTAACCGAAATGGGCTATGAGACAGATGATCACATAGTTGAAACTTATGTTAAAGCACTTCTGGAAGCCCCTAATGAACCTAACGAAGAAGTATTTGGTAGTGCTGAGACCATAGAAAGACAAATACAATCCAAGAAAAGAGTAAAGAAGGTTGAGGCATTTGTGAGGAAAGGATCTAGGCAAGCAAAGGCCATTAAGGAAGATGTACTAAATAAAACTGGCATAATGGAGGATGAGTTGGCAGCTCCACAACCTAAAGCTCATCTATCACCGGTAGGTACTTCTTTAGAAGGTGACATGCCAGCAACTTTTAAAAGAGTTGTTAGAAAAAGAGATCCCTCACCGACAACCACTCCTTCACCTAGAAGGACAAGGAAAAAGCAACAAGCAGTGAGATCTCCAGTTAGAAAGGTCACACCAAAGAAAAAGAAAAGGACAAACAGTGACTTGGCACCTCTAGATATATTGTTAAATGAAATCACAGAGGAAGGAAAACTAAAAAACATAGAGAAAATTTATGACACTCTATCTGCTGATGAAAAAGAGCAAGTTGAGGAAGGTGTGATACTGCATATGGACATGTACAAGAAATTTTTGATGGAAGTAGAAAATGAAATTCCTATTGATTTGTACAAAAGACTTGAGGCTAGAAGGCAAGCAGTGATTGAATTAGATAAGAAAATAAAAATAGAGAAACTACTTGCTATATATCCAGTAAAATCTCCCAAGGAAATTGATGATTTGATTGCTCAGGCGAACCGGTCAGTATTCTCTATTGCACACCAACACATTTCACTGATGGCAGGAAGAGTTACTGAAGTAATAGAGGAAACAGAAGATGGTTGGGACATATTCCTGGTTTACAAGGAAAAACAAGAGGAATACAAGATACAAGAAACCTAAGCCTATAAAAGTATATCAGAAGGATAGAGACAAGGGGAAAGGTAAAATTGGTGGACCACCAAGCATAAAGGTTAAAGACTACCTACCCCCACCGGTAAAAATTACAACTATTGAAGATCAGTCAGTAGTAGAAAGTATGGATGTAGAGGATAGCAATCCTAATTCTGAAGTCCTATATACTGTAAATGTTGATACCCAAAAGATCAACATAATAGTTGATAAAGATACAACTGACAAGTCAGATATGGCTAAATAGCCTCCGGTAGTAGGGGAAATAGAGAAACCGGTAGAGGACACAGAGAAAAAGGTAGAATCTAAGGCACAAACAAAGACAACACAACATTCAGAGAAACCATCAGAGCTAAAGGCTTCGGAACAAGTTCACAAGGAAACAGTGCCACTAGTAAGTAGTGAAGTAAGAAAATCAGTGCTAAAAGAAATGCAGACACAAATTGACCTGCCAGAGGTCAATACAAGCATGGTTACTTCCACTGGTACTCAGATAGTTGGATCATCATCAACATTCAAGTCAACAAATGTGACTGAGGTATTATTAGATTCTATAAAGAAAATAACTGACTGCAGCTCATAGGCTTATAAAGCAATAGATGATTCAATACCAATTTTGAAGACAATAGCTCCAAATTGTAATATAGATAATAAAGATTCTTTAGAAAAATTGGATACATTGTGTAAATATATTTCTAAAAACATTGAGAAAATAAAGGAAGAATCAGTAAAGGACAAGGTAGAAAAAGAGAAACATAAATTATTTGATGAGGAAATAAAGAAGTGTAACAGAAATTTTGACACACTTCTACCAAAACTATGTAGTTTGTTAAAAGAATACAAAAATCTATATAAAGATACATGTAAAACAAACTTTTTGACTGTAGATATTGACAAGAAAATAAGAAAGACATAGGATGAGATAAATAAGCTTGTAGACAATTTTGTCAACTCATCGGATTCATTATCAGTTTTCAAAGAGAAGATAGCAAATTTTGAGGAAGAATTGCTCAAATTGGAAAGAGAAAAAGGAAGAATAATAAACAAGGCAAAGCATTTGAGATCTAAACTAAGTCCAAGATTGGACTATTTAGCATCTCTGCGGAAGGAAATCTCAGAGGCATTAACACAAGGCAACAAAACACTGGCAGAGCATTTGCAACATCTCACTGGTACAATACAAAGGACTGAAACAGGAATAAAAGATAGTAAAAAGTTTATGGATAGTATAAACTTAATTTTGGGAGATCTTTTTTAGATAATAACTACTCAGCTACAAGGTTGAGGATAGATGAACCTACAAACTCTACTGACATCTTGACAACCTTTGTCATTGATGCCAAAGAGGGAGTAGTGGAATGTGAAAGTTCAAAATATAGGAATCATATGCTTAGGGGGAGCTCTCATATTTTTGGTAAACATTTTTTTTGGACTACACATTTTTTATACTTTTTGAAATTTCTCATGAGTGTTGCCATCAATGCCAAAGGGGGAGATTGTTGGCATATGGACACTCCAATGAGACATTGTATGTGATTGAAGGTTTTTTCTTTGATGGCAACCTTGCAATCCTATGGCACTGGCAAGACATCATACCGGAAAAACATTACACAAGTAAGACAGTGCACCGGCATCAATAGATCACTCTACACCGGCACTGACACAGAAGAAAATATGTATACTGGCATAGAGGCCGACAGGATTTTTGTTATGTAATATTTTGTTTATTATTGTAAGCTGACTTGGCAAATTGTAAAATGACTCTTGTATATAAAGGAGATCATTATAGACGTTTAAATATAGTGTGATAGGTTAAAAAAAAAAGGCATAAAGAAAATTATTAGGCAGACCTAATGTGTGAATTATAAGTCAAGGGTATATGTAAAGAATAGAGAAAGAACCAGTATTGGATCTAGCATTAAAGATTCTATTGTAAAGCAGTACAAGTAATTGGATTAGTATAATCCTTATTGTAAGTTAGTGTGACTTCCCATTAAGCAGTGAGCTCTAGGCAGTTGGCCTTCTTGCATGTGCAGGCCCCTATTGTAAGTAATATTCTCTTATTGGCCAGTGAGTGAATATTGTGGGTCACAAATCCCACCGAGGTTTTTCCCAAACTAGGTTTCCTCATTAAACATCTTGTGTTATGGTGTACTTTTGATGTGGATATTCTTGATTCTATTTATAGCATTATTTCTTGCATACCGGTACACTATTATATTATGTTCTGCATGTCTTAACTTAAGAAATTCTTATTACCAGTTAGATACTGATTCACCCCCCCTCTCAGTATCTGTGAGATCCCTAACAATAACATCCAATCACCAAATGGAAACCAACTAACTAGATATGAGTATTAGTATCATGAACAAGATAACTCCATCACTAGACTATATCGGAGCCTATCGAATCATACCGGATCCAGGTTAACCAAAAACCACTTAACCTATTGGGACTAGAAGGGTGTTGGTAAAGCATCCAAACAACTAGTGTTGACATCAATGACAAAACATCAATGCAACACATAATCAATTCCACCAAATGGCCAACAATCTCCCCCTTTGGCATTGATGGCAACACTAGATGTGAAAAACATCTAAGTACCAAGAAATGCCAAACAAGTCTCCCCCTATGGAAGACAACCAACAATCACCTATATATAGCTTTGAATATCAATATGTCTCCCCCTTTGACTTTTACTTTTTCACATCAATATCACTCCCCCTTTGATATCAATGCTAGAAATTTGACAGAAATATCAAAGAAAAAACATAAGCCTCTGAATCTCAAAGTTGACTACTCCCCCTGAGCAGTAGAAGTGATAGAATGAATACTATCTTAGATAACATATGCCAGATTGATGCCAAACCATATCAATCAAGTCACTACCTGAGGGGCAGAAAGCCCCAATCTATCTCTTAGGTACTCAAATAATTCCTTAGATAACGGTTTAGTGAAAATATGTGCAATTTTCTCTTTAGTGTTCACATAAACTAGTCTAACTTCATTTGCTTTCACCTTCTCTTTCAAAAACTTATACTTGATAGATATGTGCTTTGTCTTAGAATTAAATATTAGATTCTTTGATATATCAATAGTAGCAGAGTTATCACAGTGAATAACTGTCAGTGCGTCAGACTCCACCTTTATTTCCTTCAACATTTGCTTCATCCATAAAACTTGTGTATAGTTGGCAATAGCAGCAACATACTCAACTTCAATAGTAGATAGAGAAGTACATGACTGTTTCTTGCCGATCCATGAAACCAACTTCTTTCCAAGAAAGAAAGCTCCACCAAAAGTACTTTTTCGGTCATCAACATCTCTAGCCCAATCAACATCTGTATATGCACATTAAGTGAAGTTATTATCCTTAGGGTACCACAAGACATATTCTGATGTACCTTGCAAGTATCTAAAAATCCTTTTCACCACCATCTAATGATTTTCTCTAGGATAACTCTGAAATCTTGAATAAAATACAAACAACATTCATAATTTCAGGCCTAGTCTAAGTCAAATAAAGAAGACCTCCAATCATATATTTGTATCTTGTAGGATTTACTGGTGTAGAAACATCTTTTCTTGTCAATTTCTCACTAGTAACCATAAGTGTACTTACTAGTTTAGAATTTGCCATACCAAATTTCTTCAATAATTCCTTAGCATATTTAGTTTGACAAATAAAAATGCCTTTGTCAGTCTAAGTAATCTGCAAGCCTAAGGAAAATTTCATCTCACCAATCGTAGATATTTCAAATTCTTTCTCCATATTCTTTGAAAATTCTATGCACAATTTATCTTTACCTCCAAAAATAATGTCATCAACAAATACTTCAAAAATCAGGATATCATCATCAATGATTTTATGATATAAATTATTGTCAGCACTACCCTTAGTAAAACCAATCTTCAAAAGATATTTATCCAACCTTGCATACCAATCTCTAGGTGCTTGTTTCAATCCATATAAAACTTTCCTTAACCTGCAAACCATATTTGTATCATCTTATAGTGAAAAACCATTAGGTTGCTCAATCTAAACTTTCTCATCATGATCCCCATTCAAAAATTCACATCTAGCATCCATCTGATAAACCTTGTAGTTATTATAAGAAGCATAGGAAAGAAATAATCTTACAGCTTCAATCCTAGCTATCGGTGCAAAAGTCTCTCCATAATCAATCTCTTCCTTCTGATAATATTCTTTACAAACCAATCTAGCCTTATTCCTTATAACTTGAGCATCCTCATTCAATTTGTTCCTAAAAACCCATTTAGTTCCAATAACATTTTTATTTTTTGGCCGCCAAACCAAAGTCCTTGTGTTATTTTTCTCAATTACTGATACCGGTTCAACTTTTGAAATTAAACATACCTCATTAGTTGTCAGTCTTCTTCTTATCATCACTCTATTGTTCTTATCCCCAATGACTTTATATTCAGAATGATTTAATCTCACATACCTAGGAGTCTTCTGACTCTCTGTTCCTCTTCCCTATTCTTCAGTTACAGTAGAATTCTCTGATGTTACTAGAGTAACTGGTTCAGCTCTCCGTTCCAGTACAAGTACTACCGGTTTAGATATAATCATTTCCACTACTAGTTCCTTCTAATAAACTCTAATTTGACTTTTGTTTAGCTCATCTACTTTGACATTAGCACTCTCCACAATTCTCTACAATCTCTTGTTATAACATCTATACACTTAGTTTTCATTAGAATAACCAAGAAATATGCCTTCATCACATCTAGCATCAAATTTCCCAATAGTATCATCTCTCCTAATATAACATTGACTACCAAAAATTCAGAAATACTTAATTGTAGGTGTATTGCCAAACCATAATTCATAAGGTGTTTTACCTATTTCTCCTTTGATATGTACTCTGTTGAATGTATAAACCATTGTACTCACTAATTCTCTCTAGTAGATATGAGGTAATTATCTTCCATCATCATTGTTCTAGTAGCATCCAGGATAGTTATGTTTTTCCTTTCCACAACTCCATTTTGTTGAGGTGTTCAGGGAGCAGAAAATTGTCTTCTTATACCATGCTTGTCACAAAAGTTATTAAACTCACTAGATGTGAATTCTCCACCATGATCTGATCTCAAACATTTAATCTTCAATTCGATCTTAGTTTCCACCTTAGCCTTAAATATTTTAAATCTTTCAAATGCTTCATATTTTTCTCTCAAAAAAGTAACCCCAATCATTCTAGAATAATCATCAATGATTAGCATGAAATATCTATCACCATGAAAACTTTTAACTCTAGCAGGGCCACACAAATCAGTATGAATAAGATCAAGAACATCATTTGATTTATCTTGTATACTCCTAAAAGAGGTTCTGACCTATTTACCCATTTCACAGTCTTTACATACCGGATTATAGGGCTTCATAATCTTAGGTATATCTCTAACATCCTTAGTTGAACTGATATTCACAATGCAATCAAAATTCACATGACACGACCTTTTATGCCATACCCAACTCTCATCAATCTGTGTAATCAAACATGTCTTCTCACTGGAGTTCAAATGAAATATATTACCTTTTGTTTGTGTACATTTGCAATCTCCAATCTAGATCTATTAATGATTTTGCATTTTCCATCCTTGAACTGTAGTTGAAATCCATTATCTACCAATTTTCCTACACTCAAAAGATTAAGATTCAAACCTTCAACATAATAAACATTGTCAATATTGTTCTTACCATACAATGATATAGTTCCTTTCCCTTTGATCCTACATGCCTTTTCATCTCCAAATCTAACTAGTCCGCTATCAAATTCTTGCAAAGAGAAAAACTTCCCTTTATCTCTAGTCATATGATGTGAACAACCACTATCAATTACCCATTCATCCTTGTCTTCAATTTTAGTAGCAAGTGCCTTCTCCTCAGGTACATTCTCTTCCAGTGTCAGATCATCTTCCTTGATATCCAAGAATACCAATTCCTTCCCATTGTTGGATCCACTAGCAAAGTCTTATGTCGGTTCATCATCTAAATCAGTAATGCCTCCCTCATCCGCTATGTAGCATGATTTGTCTTTGTTTTTCTTGAATCTATATTTATTCTGATATCTAGGGTTAGGCTTAAATTATATTTTAACTCTTTCTTCAAATCTTGAATTTCTTTCAAGACATCTAGATGCACAATGACCAATTATATTGCATGTAAAACATTTAAAAGGTGTTTTTCCTTAATACTTACTTCGTATCGATC
Organism: Cryptomeria japonica; assembly: GCF_030272615.1. Lineage (NCBI taxonomy): Eukaryota > Viridiplantae > Streptophyta > Pinopsida > Cupressales > Cupressaceae > Cryptomeria > Cryptomeria japonica. The sequence continues at coordinate 690,918,387 of NC_081413.1, forward strand.
CTTTTGGTACTCTTCTAGAAAATAGTTCTTCAAGTTGCTCAAACTCATAATCTTCTCTCTTCATATCTTATAATTCTTTTACATATAAATTTTTCCAATCTTGCTTACTGGCTGGAGATGTAGATGCATGAAAAGTACGTTCAGTCTTCACAGCTCTAGAAGGTCCAAATTCCTCAAGTTCAAAAGCAGATAGTTTCCCAACCAAGGTATCTCTATTGACAGATGTATTAGCCATTATTCTCAACTCATTAATAGCAATAGCCTTCATTTTGTAAGCTGATGGTAGGTCTCTCAAGACTTTAGAAACAATTTCATCCTCACTTAGAGTTCCACCACAACATTGAATTCCCATAACAATCTCATTTAAACTTTCCATGAATGCAGTATTCCTTTCATCTTCTTCCATCTTCAATTTTTCATATCTCACCCGGTAGCCATCAAGTTTAGCAATCTTCACTGTAGGGTCACCTTTATTAAGAGTCTCTGATTTATCCCATATAGCCTTTCTAGATAATTTGTTTATCAATCCCATTATTTGTTGATCAGAAAGTGCACACAAGAGGGCTTCTCTTGCTCTACAATCATTCTCAAGCTCCTTGTCAAGGTTTTCTAGTGGAGGATTTCTAGATCCCAGATTAAAGGGTGTGACACCATTCTGTGTCATCTCCCAAACCTCCTTGCCAAGACATCTCAGATGAATCTCCATCTGAACTTCCATACTATGTAATTTGTTCCATCAAGCCTCAAAATATCCCTTCGAAAGATAGCTCCAGAAGAAATGGATGAACTTGAACTGTTAGTCACCATACGATCTTCCTCAAGCAGTTACACTTTTTGTAGAGAGGACCAAAGCTCTGATACCAATTCTTAGATAGTTCAGATAACCAGAAGACACATGAGGGGGGGGGGGGGGGGCTGAATCAGTTATCATGGATTACAGGAACATTGAACAATTAAAATTTAATACCGAAACCCAAAATAATAATACCAGAATAGCAATTAATCTAATTAAGAATAAACAATAATCACATAATAAAATCCATGCACACAACACCAAGATTTTTATGTGGAAAACCCAATAAAGGGAAAAAATACGATGGGAAGCCTACCCATAGTTAGATAATACTTGTGCAGTAAGTATGTGAATTACAATGAAGGTGCTTGCACTTGTAGGAAGGCCAACAACCTAGAGCACACTCCTGGTCACAAATGGAGTCTCAGTGACTACATATAAATCGAGACTACAATCTGGAGAAGTGTTGAACTACAAAAGATAGCATCTCTACCAGAGGACTAAATCCTCTTACATAAACCCATTTCAATCTCCAATGATCAACCAAATCATCTTCCTAAATGATATTACATTATTTGCACATTACATTCCTTGACCATGATATTTTTCATTAACCATGATGATCTATAATGAGATCTTACATCAATATATATAAACCCTCAACCATAAATAATCAGGTCAGCCACCAGACAAAAAACAAATTACATAATTACAAACCATGTCGTCCTTAGACCAAACAAGTGTTGGCATTTTGATGATTACGTTGTGATTGTCATTGATGGACACACACTTGCTATGAGATCACTTTGTGAATGTATGAATTATGCTCAACTGGTAATTGTTCCAAACCGGTATCATGTTGTAGTCTTTAGACTATTGATGTTATGCAGAAAGTGTTTACCAATCTCAAGCGGTATAAAGACCCAAGCGGCATAGAGAGATCAAGAGGTTTAAGGATCTCAAGCGGAGTAGAGCAAAGGAGCCAAAAGCGGCAATTATCTTTTTCCCAGTCTTCAATTTTTGTTAATCGGAAATCTATTTGAACTGGTATTACTTTGAGTTACCAACCGGTAACCAAAAAAGTTGTATAAATCGGTAATACTCTGTGATGAGTTACCATCCACCAACACTTTGATGGTGATTTTGTGTCATGTTACCAAATGTTTCTAGATACAATGAACCTAGGAACTTGCAATGTAATCCTATTGGACCGACATGAAATCAGATTCCTTTTAAGGACATCATGTCTAGGGTTTTTTATATGTATGTATGAGTGTAGTTGTTAGGTTGTGGTGGTCATCAAAGCTCTTGTATGTGCCATATTAACTGAGAAGATCAAGTCTATGTACTACAATAGAATGTGGATTTACTGAAGATTGAAGTAATGCTGAAGAGCATTAGCTATGGGCTACTGTGGATCTAATCAAGCAAACTATGCCATTTTCTAGATAATTCACTTGTTGATTACTCACATCTTTGACAAGTCAAAAAACCTTAACCGGGTAGGCCTAGAAAAGCCTTTGTAAATCCTCTAACAAGGTGGTTCACATCTGTGGATCTAAGATCCTCTTACAAGGTAGTCTTTAATTGGATATATCTCCTAACAAAGATTGAGATTCCTAACAGGATCTGTTCTGGTAAAGAACATTGTATGACCTTAACCGGTCTGACCTTAACCAATCTAGTTACTATTTTGCAGATAGTTACTTGTGAGTTTCATCTCACCATGGTTTTTCCCATTTGGGTTTCCACATCAAAATCTCTTGTGTTATGGTATTGTGCTTATATGGGTGAATGCCTTATTTGCTATTTGGTTTGCATGTGTTTTAATTGGTTTGTTTGTTAAATTGTTTTACCGGTTTACTGCTAGATTGTTTAAGTGTTTAAGTACAGTAACTTTTGGTATACTAATCTACCCCCCATCTTAGTATTCATCAACAAGTAATATTAGCACATAAGACATCATGGAAATACATCAATATGTCCTATCCACACATTATATGAAAGTCGGTCCATAACCTAGATCAACCGGGACAAGGTATAGGTCCACACACTTCAGTAATGATCTCCAACCACCAAGTCTCAAATATGATAATCAACAACATCTCAAAACTCCATCAGAAGCTGCACCAACAAAACATGTAATTCATCAAAGATCTCCATCAAAATCTTTGCCAGTGAAACCCTCTTCGAAACTAGAAACCAAGCTTCCAAGCAAGAAGGATAGCATCCAATCACTAGATTGAAACCAACTGACTAGATATGAGTATTAGTATCATGAACAAGCCAATTCCATCACTAGACTATACCAAAGGCTACCAGATCATACCGGATCCAAGATAACCAAACACCACTTAACCTACCGGGACCAACAGGGTGGCGGTAAAGCATCCAAATAGCTAGTGTTGACATCAATGACAAAACATCAATGCAACACTTAATAAGTTCCACCAAATGGCCAACACTAGTATAGGTCCACATGCTACAACAATGATATCCATCCACCAATTCTCAAACATAATCACCAATAGCATCCTAAAACTCCTCTGGAAGCTTTACCAACACTACTTATACAATTCATCAAAGATCTCATCAAAAGCTCTATTGGTGAAACCCTCGCTAGAAATAGAAACCAAGCTTATAAGAAAGCAGGATAGAATTTGATCATTATACCAAGATCAACTGATAAAATATGAGCATGAGTATCATAAACAAGCTAATTCCATCACCAAATTATGTCGGAGCCTACCAGATCATAACAAATCTAAGTTAACCAGAAACTACTCAACCTACTAGGACTAGAAGGGTGCCAGTAAAGAATCCAAACAACTATTGTTGGCATCAATGACAAAAAATCAATGCAACACATAATCAATTCCATCGAATGGCTAACAATCTCCCCCTTTAGAATTGATGGCAACACTAGATGTGAAAAACATCTAAGTACCAAGAAATTTCAAACAAGTCTCCCCCAATGGAAGACAACCAACAATCTCCTGCATACAAATCTAAATGAAAATATATCTCCCTTTACTTTTCTTTTCTTTCTTTTTCTTTACACTTTCTTTTTCTTTTTCACATCAATATCACTCCCCTTTGACATCAATGCCAAAAATCTGACAAAAATGTCAAATCAAAAACATAAATCACTGAATCAGAAAGCTGACTACTCCCACCGAGTAGTAGCATCCCACATTAGTGCCAAAATGAATAGTATCTGATAATGCATGTCAGACTAACGCCAAACCACACCGATCAAGTCTCTACTCGAGGGGCAAAAACTCCCAATCTGTCTCTCAGGTACTCAAATGATTATTTGGGCAAAGGTTTAGTGAAAATAACTGCAATCTTCTCTTTAGTGTTCACATAAACCAGTCTAACTTCATTTTCTTCCACCCTCTCCTTCAAAAAGTTATACTTAATAGATATGTGCTTTGTTTTAGAATAAAATATTGAATTCTTTGATATATCAATAGCAGCAGAGTTATCACAGTGAATTACTACCAGTGCATCACAATCCACCTTTGTATCCTTCAACATTTGCTTCATCCATAAAACTTGTGTACAGTTAGCAGCATCAACAACATACTCAGCTTCAACAATAGATAAAGAGGTACATAACTGATTCTTTCTAATCCATGAAACCAACTTCTTTCCTAGAAAGAAATCTCCACCACAAGTGGTTTTCGAGTCATCAACATCTCCAGCCCAATTAACATCTATATAGACACATAAAGTAAAGTTATCATCCTTAGGGTACCATAAGCCATACTCTGATGTACCTTGCAAGTATCTAAAAATCCTTTTCACCACCATCTCATGATTTTCTCTAGGATCACTCTGAAATCTTGAAACAATACAAATAAAATTCATAATGTAAGGTCTAGTTCGAGTCAAATAAAGCAGACCTCCAATCATAGATTTGAATCTTGTAGGATTTACCGGTGCAGAAACATCTTTTCTTGTCAACTTCTCACTTGTAGCCATAGGAGTACTTACCGGTTTAGAATCTCCCATACCAAATTTCTTCAACAATTCCTTAGCATATTTAGTTTGACAGATGAAAATACCTTTGTCAGTCTGAGTAATCTGCAAACCTAAGAAAAATTTAATCTCACCAATCATAGACATCTCAAATTATTTCTTCACATTCTTATAAAATTCTATGCATAACTTATCTTCACCTCCAAAAATAATGTCATCAACAAATACTTCAATAATTAGTATATCATCATCAGTGATCTTATAATGTAAATGACTCTTAGCAGTGCCCTTAGTAAAACCAAGCTTCAAAAGATATTTATCCAATCTTTCATACCAAGGTCTAGGTGCTTGTTTCAATCTATATAAAGTTTTCCTTAACCTGCAAACCATATTTGTATCATATGACAGTGAAAAACCACCAAGTTTCTTAATATAAACTTCCTCATCAAGATCCCCATTCAAAAATACACATTTAAGATCCATCTGATAAACCTTGTACTTTTTATAAGTAGCATAAGAAATAAATAATATTAAAACTTCAATCCTAGCTACAAGTGCAAAAGTCTCTGCATAATCAATTACTTCCTTTTTACAATATCCTTTACAAACCAATCTAGCCTTATTCCTTATAACTTGACCATCCTCATTTAATTTATTCCATAGCTTTCGATCTGATCTAATTCTTCTTCTATAGCTTTCAACCAATATTCATCTTTACATGCCTCAATTATTGATACCAGTTCAACTTGTGAAATTAAACATATGTCATTAGTTGCTAGTATTCTTCTTGCCATCACTCCATTTTTCTTATCCCCAATGATCTAATATTCTAAATGATTCAATCTCACATACCTAGGAGTCTTCTGACTTTTTTTTCCTCGGCCTTATTCTTTAGTTATTGTAGAATTCTTTGGTACTGTCGGAGTAGCTGGTTCAACAGTCTATTCTGGCAAAGGTGCTACCGGTTTAGTTTGAATCATTTCCACTACCAGTTCTTTCTCATAAACTTTGATTTGAATTTTATTCAGCTCATCTACTTTGACACTAGCACTGTCCACAATTCTCTGCAATCTCTTGTTATAACATCTATATGCTTTGCTTTCATTAGAATAATCAAGAAATATGCATTCATCACATCTAGGATCAAATTTTCCAATGATCTCTAGCATTTACTACCAAAAACTCTAAAATACTTAACTCTAGGTGTATTGCTAAACCATAATTCATAAGGTCTCTTACCGGTTTCTCCTTTGATATGCAATCTGTTGAATGTATAAACCGTTGTGCTCACTACTTCTCTCTAGTAGATATGAGTTAGACTAGATTCCATCATCATTGTTCTAGCAGCATCCAAGATATTTTTGTTCTTCCTTTCCACAACTCCATTCTGTTGAGGTGTCCAGGGAGCAGAAAATTGTCTTCTTATACCATGCTTGTCACAAAAGTTATTAAACTCACTGGATTTGAATTCTCCACCATGATCTAACCTCAAACATTTAATCTTCAATCCTGTCTCAATTTCCACTTTAGCCTTAAAGATCTTAAACTTTTTAAATGCTTCATATTTTTCTTTTTGAAAAGTAGCCCACATCATTCTATAATAATCATCAATGATTAGCATGAAATATCTATCACCTTGAAAACTTTTAACTCTAGCAGGGCCACACAAATCAATATGAATAATATCAAGAACATCATTTAATTTATCTTGTATACTCCTAAAAGAGGTTCAGACCTATTTACCCATTTGATATTCTTTACATACCGGATTATAAGGCTTCATAATCTTAGGTATATCCCTAACTGCCTTAGTTGAACTGATCTTCACAATGCAATCAAAATTCACATGACACAACCTTTATGCCATAAACAACTCTCATCAATCTAAGTAATCAAATGTGTCTTCTCACCAAAGTTTAACTGAAATAGATTACCTTTTGTTTGCGTATCAATTGCAATCTCTAGACTAGATTTGTTGATGATTTTTCATTTTCCATCCTTGAACTGTAATTGAAATCTCTTATCTACCAATTGTCCTACACTAAAAATATTATGCCTTAAACCTTCAACATAATAAACATTGTGAATATTTCTCTTACCATCCAATGATATAGTTCATTTTCCTTTGATCATACATTCTTTGTCATCTCCAAATCTAACTAGACCACCATCAAATTTTTCCAAAGATAGAAACTTTCCTTTATCTCCAATCATATGATATGAACAACCGCTATCAATTACTCATTAATCCTTGTCTTTAGTTTTGGCAACAAGTGTTTTTTATTCAAGTAAATTCTCTTTTAGTGCAGATAATCTTCCTTGATAGCCAGGAACACCCATTCTTTCCCATTGTCAGACCACTAGAAGAGTCTTTTGTTGGTCATCATTAGAATCAGTAATGCCTTCTTCATCCGCTATGTAGCATGATTTGTCTTTATTTTTCTTATACTTATACTTGTTATAATATCTAGTGTTAAGCTTAAATGATCTTCTAACTCTTTCTTCAAATCCTAGATTTCTTTCAAGACATCTATATGAAAAATAAATAATCTTATTACATGCAAAACATTTAAAAGGTGCTTTTCCTCTATACTTACTTCCTATCAGTCCTTTAGGTACTCTTCTAGTAAATAGTGCTTCAAGTTGCTCAAACTCATCATCTTCTCTCTTCATATCTTCCAATTCCTTTGCATACAAATCTTTACATTCTTTCTTACCAGTTGTACATGTAGATGCAGGAAAAGCAGGTTCAGACTTCACAGCTCCAAAAGGTCCAACATCTTCAAGCTCAAAAGAAGATAGTTTTCGAACCAAAGTATCTCTATTGATAGTTGTATTAGCCATTGTTCTCAACTCATTAATAGTAGTAGCATTCATTTTGTAAGCCAGTGGTAGGGCTCTCAGAATTTTAGAAACAATTTCATGTTCACTCAAAGTTCCACCACAACATTGAATTCCCATAACAATCTCATTTACCCTTTCCATGAACGCAGTAATCCTTTCATCTTCTTCCATCTTTAGGTTTTCATATCTCACCTAGTAACCATCAAGTTTAGCAATCTTCACTATAGGGTAACCTTCATTTAGAGTCTCCAACTTATCCCATATATCATTTCCAAATGATTTGTCCGTTAATCCAATTATTTGTTGATCAGAAAGTGCACATACGAGGGCTTCTCTTTCTCTACATTCATTCTCAAGCTCCTTGTCCAGGTTTTCCGAAGGAGGATTGTGAGATCCCTGATTATAGGGTGTGACACAATTCTTTGTGATTTCCCAAATCTCATTACCAAGACATATCAAATGGGTTTCCATCTGAATCTTCTATATTGTGTAATTTGTTCCATCAAGCCTCGAAATATCCCTATGAAAGATAGCACTAGAATAATTGGATGAACTTGAACTGTTAGTCACCATAGGATCTTCCTTAAGTAGTTAATCTTTATAGGAAATAGATAAGTCAGTACCATAAACCCTAAAACCTAAACCTATTAGTTTAAGCAACTCAAATGGTTCAATCCTGACCATTAAGCACATTTCATTAAATGCAAGAGTCTTGATCCAATCTCAAGACATTCTCCATCATTCATTTTCCACCAATTTCATGGCGGTTGATAACCCATCACGCGTTATCACTATTTACAGGCTTCGCACATTGCCGAGGTAGATGGGAACAATCTCCTTCATGCATGATCTATTCTTCGTTACAATGCTAACTCATCACACAAAGTCACCAGTTGAGCCACACAGGCTTGAAGCACTTCAACCAGAAACCCTGAAGTTGATACTACCAATTGGTAGTCACACAAAGCTTCCATGTGCCGGTTCCCATAACCACATGCCGGTTCACCTTAAATAGACACACCGCTTCACTTTGGCACAAATGTCGGTTCACAGTGTTATACCGGTTCTTGGTAACATACCAGTTTTCTCCTCTTCAGCATATTGACATCAATGACAACATACAATGTCATCATGTCCTCATACTGGTTCACATAATGCCAATAATATCCCCCTTTGCGATTAATGGCAATATACAAAGTTATCTCTCCACTTCACATCTTCTCCCCCAATTTCTATAGATATCTTCTCCGCTTGTCTTCTTCTCCCCCTTTGACAATTGACAACAATGCCAAAGTGGAGGTACAAGCTTCCATGTTTAATTATGCTGCTCCCCCTAAGGAGTAGCATCCTTCAACACATCAATCCTGAAGAAAAATTTGACTATGCAATACTTGACTGATGTGGAGCATATACCTTTAGTTTACTTCCTGAAGGGGAAACACCCCTAATTCACCTCTTAAGTACATAAATGTAGCCTTTGGGAGAGGCTTGGTGAATATGTTTGCTAACTGCTCCTTACTGGAAACATGTTCCAATGCAATCTCTTTGTTCTAAACCTTTTCCCTCAAGAAATGATACTTAAGCTCAAAGTGTTTGGTTCTAGAATGTAAAACCGGATTCTTGGAGATGTTAATTGCACTAGTATTGTCACAGAATATACTTACCGATTTAGATACAGGAACTTTGAAGCCATTTAATACATGCTTCATCCAAATTGTCTAAGTACAGTTCATGAAAGATGCAACATACTCTGCTTTCGTTGTAGACTGAGAGATACAACTCTGCTTCTTACTCATCCATGAGACCAATCTACCACCGAGAAAGAATGCACCACCGGTTGTGCTCTTTCGGTCATCTACATTACCTGCCCAATTAGCATCTGTGAATACTTTCAAGTTGAAATCCTTGCTATAAGGGTACCACAATCAATGATCAATAGTTCCCTTCAAATACCTAAGAATCTGCTTGACTGCAACCAAGTGGGATTCTCTTGGGCTTTTCTAGAACCTTACAGTAATGCCAACTGCATGTGCAATATCTGGTCTACTATGCACTATATAATGCAACTTACCAATCATTGATTGATATTCCTTCTCATCAACCAATGTTGAGTCATCCTCTTTGGATAATTTACAACCGGTCACCATTGGTGTACCAACTAGTTTGCTATCTTCCATGCCAAAGGTCTTCAACACCTCTTTGACATACTTGGACTGAGTGATAAAGATTCCATCTTTCATCTGCTGGATCTGCAGTCCAATGAAGAACTTAATCTCCCCTATGAGTGACATGTCAAACTCTTTCTTCATCTCATCTTAAAACTCATGACTCATCTTGTCATCTCCACTAAAGATAATGTCATCAACAAATACCTCATAGATCAGGATCTGATCTCCTTCAGACTTCAAGTAGATATTGCTATCTTCTCTTATTCTCTCAAATCCAATCTTCACAAGATGGGAGTGCAGGTATTCATACCATTCTCTAGGTGCCTGCTTTAGACCATATAAGGCTTTATGTATCCTACACACCATGTCACTATCTTCTAATAGGGCAAACGCATCTGGTTTCTCTATATACACTTCCTCTTCAAGTACACCATTTAGGAATGCAGATTTTACATCCATTTGATATACTTTGAATCCTTTAAAGGTTGCATATGCAAGAAGCATATTAACTCCTTCCAATCTGGCTACAGGAGTGTTGGTGAATAGATTTGTCCCATTTTTAAAATGATCAATTTTGAACTCTGTCACCTTATTTTAAGGACAAGTGTTTCACTAAATAGTCGAGTAAGTGCTGTATAAACCACTTCCCTCTGAATTTTTCATAGGTGTAGCTCCCTATCTCAGTTTTTCAAGGAATGTTTTTAACTATTTTAATTTGAATAGTAGCTCTTAACCCGAAAGCATGTAAGGCTACCTACTTCATTCTTGGATGAGAGGCCGATATTTCATACATGTTTCCTAAAAAGGAGAAAGCAACTTTTTCCTATCTTTTCAATATATGAGATGACAACAACTAAAACAAAGTTCAGTACACCATTTCCACAAGTTTAATAAAGAATGAACAGATTTAAGAAACCAAATCTATCCTCAAACACGGATCTTCTCTAGAAGAAAACAAACACTCAAAGGAAGGAATATCAGAAGAATAATAATTTTTAGTAATGGAAAGATCCTTACTATTATTTGATTAGATAAACATATGCAAAGACATGTATCTACATAGATTCAAAACACATAGATTTTCCTTCTCCCAAGAACAGTATAATCATTCTATATATATATTTTTATGCAACAAAGGCACGAAAATACATGTATAAATCTTTTCCATTCCAGATTTAGCAGTCTGATTCTTCCTTCTACAAAATAGAAAATACACAAAAATAGAGGGAAAAACCAAAGAAAACCAACCAAAAATTGGTCACAAAATCTAACCTCTATACTATCTATCTTTCCTTAATTTATAGTTTTAGAATAGGGGAGGTCTCCCTGAAAACTCAACCTCCCCTGTAAATAGTTATGAAACCAACAAGAAGTATTCTGGGACAAATGTCCTGAAGTCTTTGCATAACCATGAGAAATTACAAGAATAAAGGGAACCGGGCCTGAATCAATGCATTATGCCACTTTTCCATCATCATCATCCTCTCTGCTTTCGTGAGTGTCATGAGCGGTTGTGATTTCTTTAACAATGGGTTGGTTCAAAACTTTCATCATGTTGAGCTTTGCCTTCGCCGCCTCCTTATTCCACTAGTGCTTCACCATCTTTTCGAAATGGTTTGACAATTGATCATTTCCAATGAAAGTCATAGACTCAATCCTAGCCACCCTTGTTATATCTTCTAGAGTGAAATTACCCTTGGCCTTGATTTTCTCCATGTTCATCTAGAAAGACCTGATTGCATCCTGTGTGCTCAACCCACAAATTCCATACTACCAATCATGGTCAGGGTTAACCACCTTGTTATCATTAACTATGCTGCACTAGAGATCCTGGAGTTCGTAAACAGAGGTCTTTGCATCAATGATCATAGACATGAAGGTAAGAACTCGCCACATTATGGTTTTCTTCAGCACAAAAAGATGACATTCATCTGCCACCAACTTGATTGAGTGTTCTATCAAAAACCTGGTAACTCCATATTCTTCTATTTTGGCAAACAAAGGCAAGATATTCTGCCATTTGTGCTCCTCTTTCTCCCATGGCACAATCTAATTTTGAACTTTGGCAATAAGGCCCTATATCTCATCACATAGCCTCCAGGAGTCGATAATGTACTTCTTGTTGTCCTTGATTATTCCCTCAATCCATTTCTCCACACCTTCAGCAATACTCTTGGCCCGTTGAACTTGGCTCATTAGCTTTTTATTTTACGGCAAATTTGGGTCGAAGTTCTTTGTAGCATGAGATATTGGGAGTGCCCCAAGGAAACTAATACTATCGATGAACTAGGCCAGAACATTTATGTGTCTCTTTAGTTCTCTCTTTTCTCACCCATCCTTCTTCGACCTAGTGAGCATTTTCTTTGTCGATACCTAGAAGAAATGATTATCTGTGTCTCTACTCATGTTTCCCAATTCCACCTTTGTGATCTCAAAATCATTGGGGCTAGCCTCCTTGTTTTCATCCTTGGGTTTATACAAGGCGATTTCAACAACCCATTTTCCAGTTCCCTCATCATTGTCCAGGCGAGTGATAGTCTTGAACCTTTTTGGCTTTGGATTCTTCTCTATGTACTTAATGACCATTTCCTGAATCAGAATAGTCATGAGAAGAAAACTCCATTTTTTGTTCACTGAGGTGGTCAACCACTTAGGAGTTGCACTGGAACTAGTGGTTCCTTCGATCATCTTGGAAGGTGGCATCATAGCCATAGTCACTATATGAGAATCTAGGGCACTAGCAACATTGCCATCCAAGTCTTCAATTTCAAATATCTCGGCATTGAGAATGGTATCTTTCACCCCTGTATCCTTTGCCTGGTCCATCTTTCTTTGAGCAGCACTTGGGGACCAAGTATGCCAAGGAGTAAAAAAATCCAAAGTTGAATTAGACCTATGTCTATGCTAGGGCAACTTTTTATCCTTACCTGCACAAATAGGCATAGAAGCATTGTTAGAAAGACGCTCTGGTGAAGGTAGAGGATCCTTATTAATTCTCGCAGAATTAGACTTAATGCCTAATTTCATTGCTTTCTTATTGGCCACCCACGCCATGGTCCATTCCAAAACTCCTTTGGTCCTTAATTGTATATCATCTTTCTCTTCCTCATCCTAGTCAATTGGAGGTATTTCAAATTCTACATGGGCTAAGTACCCTGGTTCGAATAGCTCTAGATAATCCTCTTCGAGCCCCTTAGTATCCAACTTTATTTGCAATGAAACAACTTGTTCTAACACCAATCTCATGTTTCCCCTTTTGAATACCTAAAGTTCATCTGTACAATCTTCACTAAAATCCTCTAACTGTGGCATTGGAAGGTATGGCATTAGACCAAGACTTTGGGAAAATCCCTTATTATCAAAACCTTTCCTTTTAGGATACAGGGAAATATTGAAATTCCTGAGGTTTGCTCCTATACTCAAAGCATCAGACATCAAACTGCAGGACAACACACCCAATTGGATGGGAAAATGACCTTCCCATTTGTCCTTGGGTTGTGCCTTTTTGATCATGGAGGTTAGTTGCCTACATATCTCCGCCAGAACAAAGCAATCTGAACAGAAGTGAGAGAGCTTGAAGGGCTCCTCTTTAAAGCCACCTACCCATATGTAACAGAAGCATGGAAACTGGATATAAAAACTACCAAACCTCTTTATCAAATTTTGTGCATCTTCAAAGATTCTTTTAGCTTTCATATTCTTCAATTCATGACACAAATCACCCAGAAAAGCATTGTGCACCCTTCTAAAATCCTGTAAAGCTTTATCCTTTCGCAACATGGGATAGAACTCATATATGAGAACATCCTCCTTAGTGACTTGTTTCGATATTCCAACCAACTCCTTAACACAAGCCAAATAGTAAAAGAGATATGAAGACATAAAGAAGTTCTATTTGAACTGTTTAGCCAAACTCAGTTGTTCTCTCATCGAATCAACAATCAATTCAGCCCAATCCAAATATTGCTTCGCTTCTAAAACCTGCTGCACATAGCAATAAATCCAGTCGTCAAAGCTATAAGGTTCAGCAGATCCTTTGGCTCAATGCAACAAAAGCATTATATCATGAATGTGAGGCAACATGTGATTCTTATTAGGATTCTTGGGTAACTTGGAGCCACCTCTTTGAGGAACCTTCAACCATAATTTTGCTACATTGTTACAGTGTCTGATTCTGTCTGCGTTGAACTTGGTGATTGACTGAGCAGGGGAAAAGTTGGAGAAATAGTAATCAGGTATCTTGAAGACTGAGGAAATTACTTCATGATTTATGGCAAGAAGGGTTTCACCATTGTCTCTCCTAATGGTTTCAGACACTGGGTCATATCTAGCAATACATTCCCGAATCAATTTTGGGAAAGGAATGGCTGGGGGAAAAGTTGTGGTTTCTATGAGACTACTACTCAAAATCTCCGCACCAAAAGACTTGTCAATTCCCTTGAACACCCTCTCTTTCAACACCTCAAGGTTTTCCCCTTTTAGGTCAGCATCGCTAACTATGGGTTCAGTGGATGCCAGGCTAAAAACATTCCCAAACAAATGTAGTGTAGACTTCATAATTTTAAACAATAAGCCTAAATCGGTTACAGCAAAACTTTCTATAAGAGAGAAAATAAAATCAAAAACCATTGGAGAGGACAAGAAAAAGACTCACCTTCACAGTTGAACAATAGAATGATGGCTAGTAGCAAACAAGACTCCTATCCAGGAACAACAAAGACACAGCAGTGAGGAACAAATGCGGAGCACTAACAATCCTTCATACCTTATTTTCAGTCCGAGTGTGTTGATTTTGTGGATTAGACATCGCACACATGCATTGAATGCATGGCGGCATTTTTGAAGTAACCGCCAGTTCTCGAAATGATTACTTACTTCGAAAAACCAAGGATTGACATCACTTAAGACATGGTTCTACCTCCTCATATTTAGCAATTAATGCACCATCAAATCATTAAAACCCACGGGACCCACCAACTTCGAACACATATGAACATCTTGAATAGACTTCATGAGCGTTCAAGTAGTTCAAGATGTACACCGTGCTCAAGGAGAATTTTGCCGAGAAAACTAATAATATCAAGCTGCTGACCACTTGTGCTATATTGAACATGTTGAACATGTTTGAACCTCTTGAACTTGGTTCAATGAGTTCAAAACCTAGAGAGAAATAAAGTAACATATCACCGAACAAGAAATTTTTAGAGAGCCACTACAAGACACTTAGAGAAAATATTAGTATGAAAAACCTCCCTGAACACCTAGGAACCTATGGAACCTAAATGAACCTATTGAACCCAGTTCAAAATGGTTCTACATGTTCACAGAGTTCAACCAATTACGTAAACTTGACTTTTATGATTGAAAAAGGATTTACAGACGTACTAAGGACTTGAACCGAGGTATCACAAGAAAGATTAGGACTCCGACTGAAAATCTTAAAGGATGACTCGCTTTTATCATGAGGAATAAATGATGCAGTAACAAGGAGCAAAGGTTTCTCCATAGTCTTCTCCTTCTTCTTGGGCATATCCTTTGCACACTAGTCTGACTTTGTTTCTAATCACTGTGCCATCCTCATTCAGCTTATTTCTGAAAACCCATTTGGTACCAATGACATTTTTATGCTCCGATCTGGGTACCAAAGACCATGTACCATTTTTCTCTATCTGGTCATGTTCCTCTTCCATTGCCTTGATCTAGTCTTCATCTTTATGTCCCTCTTTGAATGACTTAGGCTCAAATTCAGAGATCATAAATGATTTTTCTCTAAGCTTTCTTCTTGTAAGGATTCCTGCATCCTTATCTCCTATGATATGCTTAGGGTCATGCATCAACTTGACATACTAAGGAATGGTCTTGATAGATTCTGCTTTCTTTTCTTCTTCATCCTCATCTCCATCAGTATCAACATCTACATCTACCGGTGTAGGAACATTGTTATTGGTACTTGGTTGACTGACAACATGTTCCCAGAAGGTTACAACTGGTTCATTTATTGCTTTCTCACTACCGGTTTCCTTAGTTTTCTTAGAGGTTTAATCAACTCTTACATTGATGCTTTCCATAATTCTCTGAGTCCTATTATTGAAATACTTGAGAGCTTTTCTCTTGATGGAATACCCTAGGAATATTCCCTCATCACATTTCGCATCAAATTTTCTCTTGTGTTCACTCCTCTTGATGTAACATTTGCTACCAATGCTCTAAAGTAGCTAACCACAAGTGTCTTACTAGTCCAATACTCATAAGGATTTTTATCCTTACCTTTCTTGATGAGTACTCAGTTCATTGTGTAGACTACAGTGCTCACTTCTTCTCTCCAAAAGTTGTGGGCTACCTTTCCTTAAATCAACATAGTTCTAGCGTTCATTGTGTAGACTGCAGTGCTCACTTCTTCTCTCCAAAAGTTGTGGGCTACCTTTCCTTAAATCAACATAGTTCTAGCTGCTTCAACCACAATCTAGTTATTCCTCTCTCCTAGGTCATTCTTCTATGGAGTTCGGGGGGCAGACAGTTGCCTCTTCATGCCATGTTCTTCACAGTACTTATTAAATTCACTGGAAGTGAATTCCCCTCATTGATCAGTTCTCAGGAACTTGATCCTTTTACTGCTTTCCTTCTCCACTAATGATCTGAAAGATTTGAACTTTACAAAAGCTTCAGACTTATCTTTCAAGAATTTTACCCACATCATTCTTGAGTAGTCATCAGCTATAATCATGAAGTACCTATCACCCTACACACTCCTAGTTTTCATCGGACCACACAAATCAGTATGGACAAGATCAAGCAAATTGTCAGCAATGAAAGGTTTACCTTTAAAGGTCGAGGAAGACATTTTCCCCAATTGACACTATCTGCACAAGGTATTATCCTATTTTCTTAGCACCGACAACCCTCTAACTGCCTTGATCTTATTGGCCTTCACAATGTTATCAAAGTTTACATGGTAGAGTCTCCTATGCCATATCTAGATATCATCAAACTTAGCCATAAGACATGTACTTATACTTGCATTCAACTGAAATAGGTTACCTTTGGTTTGCATGCCAGTGGCCACTAATTCACCATTCTTTCCTTTGATTCTACATACTCCATTCTTGAATTCCAGAGTGAGACCATTGTCATTTAGCTAGGCAACACTCTTTGAGACCATCAACCCAATACACATTGTCAGCACTACTCATTCCATTCAGAGAGATGGACCCTCTGCCTTTGACCATACATGGTGCATCATTACCAAAGTGAACCACACCACAATCATACTCTTCCAATGATATAAACTTTCTCCAGTCACCAGTCATATGGTGAGAGCAGCCACTATCAATAATCCACTCATTGGAATTATCAAACCGGGAGACAAGAGACTTCTTGTCTGACAGATCTTCCTTGACAACAACAAACACAATATCTTCATTTTCTTCATCTTTTGATTCCTCATCTGTGACACCTTCATGAACTACCACAAAATAGTTTCTCTGGTTTCCTCCTTTGAATTTCTTGAACCTTTCTGGTTTGTCATTGTTGTCACCATTAGGACAAATTACAGCAATATGTCTTATCCGGTTGCAAGAGAAACATTTCAAATGGAGCTTACCTCTTTATTTGTCGGTTCCTTTAGGAAGTTTCCTAGCAAGAAGAGCTTCAAATGCCATCAGAATCTCCTCATCATCCATTTCTCTGCTCTTTCTTGGTTCACCACTAGTGCTAGCTTCTTTTCCTTTTCTGGATGGTACAACAAAAGCTTTAAAAGTTGATTCAGTCTTTTGAACACTACCATCCAAGATATTTAGCTCATAGGTTGTCAACTTTGTAATGATGGAGTCTAGGGATACCTTATTCTTGTCTATTAATCTCAACTCCTGAATAGTAGCAACCCTTATTGCATAGATTGGTAAAAAGGATCTCAGGACTTTGGTTACCATAGTGGAATCTTCCATTTTACCACCTCCACTCTTGATATCTCCAATAATGGTTTTGATTCTTATTCCATACTGTTGAATGGTCTCACCTTCAACCATCCACATGTCTTCAAACTTCCCTCTAAGGCTTTCTTCCTTAGCTTGTTTTACATGCTCATCACCACCATAGATATTTTCAAGAGTATCCCCTACCTCTTTGGGATCTACCTTATCTTGGACATCAATAAAATCAATGTAGGATAAACTACTGATTAGGCCTTCCATGACTTGCCCATTCTCATGCATCTCTCTCTTTTAGTCATTGGTGAGAGTATCGGTAGGAGCAACATAGGAATTCTCAACATAAATCAAATGTTCAGTACCCATGCTTCTGATGTATATCTTCATTCTATCTTTCCATATACTAAAATTTTCTCTGTTGAACTTTGGACCTTCCCTCTTCATCATTAGACTGGGATCTTTACCTCAAGTGATTAATCTTATAACATAGAGGACCTGGAGGATGCTCTGATGCCAATTGATAACTCAATGATGAATGGATAGTACCAAACCAGTACTGAGAGGGGGAAGGGGTGAATCAATAAACACAAAACATAATCCTAAATAAGTTTGTCAGCAGACACAATGCTTAGGCAGACAAACAGTAACACCGGTCTTGAACATAGTACAACCAGAAAAACCTAGAGTAACTGAGACAAGAATAAACTAGTTGACACTTATCTTCTCATACAATCTAATACTTCATTTTCATTTCACCCTAGTGTATGAATAGGTAATCTACCATCAAAGATATATATATATATATATATATATATATATATATATATATATATATATATATATATATATATATATATATATATATATATATATATATATATATATATATATAAACAACTAGATCAACATGATTCACCACTTGACATAAAACAACATATCATCACATGAAAAAGACATCACATATGACACACATATTTTTCACGTGGAAACCCAACTGGGAAAAACCATGGTGGGGATGAATACCCACAAGCTTGTTTCTCAACTCTTTAGAAGTCCGCTCTATTAGGAGCCTTGTCCAGTTAAAGACTGATATAATAGGTTCTGTTAGGAACTGATCCTATTAGGGATCACCCGGTTAAGGGATGGCTAGAATACCCAGTTAAGTGTTAAACCATGTTAAAGGCTACCTTGTTAGAGGATTTCAAGAACTCAATGGTATTGAGTCACCCTGTTAAAGGATTTATAGCAAGCCGATTAAAGCTACCTTGTTAAGGGATTTCCCAACTGTTGAGGTGGTTAGAGATCAATAGGTATTACAATGATCTGGTAATAGCACTTAATGCCAATGTAGATCCACTTTAGCTCCTCTTCACCTTCTGCACTTACACTCTTTAGGTATCACTTCTCTCCTCTGGTCTGGCAAGAATCACGTATCTCTTCTCTTGGATACACACACACAACTTTTTCCAACAACCTGAGAAAGAAACACAACATCGACCTTATAGGAAATAGATAGGTCGGTAGCATAAACCCTAAACCCTAAACCTGTTAGGTTAAGAAACTCAAATGGTTCAATCCTGACCATTGAGCACATTGCATTAAATGCAATAGTCTTGATCCAACCTCAAGACGTTCTCCATCATTCATTTTCCACTGATTTCATGGCAATTGATAACCCATCATGCGTTATCACCGTTTACAGGATTTGTACATTCTCAAGGTAGATGGGAACAATCTCCTTCATGCACAATCCTTCATGGGCACAAGGCTGATGTGGCAACATAGTCTATTCTCTGTTACAATTCTAACTCATCACAAAACATCACTGGTTGAGCCACACAAGCTTGAAGCACTTCAACTGGTAACCCTAAAGTTGAGACTACCAACCAGTAGTCACACAAAGCTTCCATATGTCAATTCCCATAATCACATGCCGGTTCACCTTAAAAAAACACACCACTTCACTTTGGCACAAATGTTGGTTCACAGTGTTATACCGGTTCTTGGTAACATACCGATTCTCACATATACCGATTTTCTCCTCTTCAGCATATTGACATCAATGACAACATACATGTCATCATGTCCTCATACTAGTTCACATAATGCTAATAGAAGCCTCACTAACTACATAGAAATCCAAACTACAATCCAAAGAAGTGTTGAATTGCAAAAGATGGCATCTCCTATGCCTGAGTACAGTTCCGGTTAACCTCAATACCGGAGGACTAATTCTTATTAAATAAACCCAATTCAATCTCCAATGATTGACCAACTCCTCTACCTAAATGATATTACATTATTCACACATTAAATTCTTTGACCCTTACCTCTATCCATAACCATGGTGATCTACAATGAGATCTTACATCTATATACAAACCCTCAACAATAAACAATTAGGTTGGCCACCAGATAATAAATGAACTACATAATTACAAACCATGTCAGCCTAAGACCAAAAAAATAATATCTAACACATAAGACATCCTAGAAATACATTAATAGGTGATGCAGAGCATCATAAACCCTCCCACAATCATGTTGCAACTCATCTTTCTTTCTTCTTCAAAACTCAACTCTTCTTGTTTCACCTTCCTTCACAAGGCTTCACCAAGATGCCAAAATAGATCTTTCAACCTCATCAACTTGTTCCAACACTTCCTAGGGTGTCAATATACCCTATTCCACTTTACCAAATAGGCTCCACTCACCATATCAATTGGTTCACTCACAAACCCTTACCCAGTCCCTAAATAGGCCAATCCCTAGTAGCCCTGTTCAACAGGTAATCTAACTTTTACTCAAAATAATTCCAAAACACTTAAAAAATACATTGCATATATGGATACCCTTTTTCCAATATATGTAACATATCCCAAAACCAATTTGGACTCCTTTGGACCATTGCACAAAACTAGTAACCTGTCACCCTTCAAGTAGGCCTAATTACCCCACCTTTCAAAAGCAACCACCCTAAGAACACAACCCCAATACTTCTAACCCAAAAATATTATTTTTTCTTGATGCCAAACCATGGATTTCCAAGGTTTCAAGTTATTTTTCTTTCAATTATATGCCCAACCACCAAACCCTCCTTTTAAGGTGTATAAAACTAGGGCTTCCTAGATCTGGGCCTTCCAGTCACGTCCACAACCAACCAAAAGGTCAAACACCATATATCAAACATGGATAGACATAATCCATAATAAAATGGTACCCTTGTTTAACAAAAAATCTCAGACCTATACATGGCACTGGTTATGCACTCCTTCAACATGCAACTTCACACCAACTTGTGATCAGCATCCCTCCAATCCAATCTCTCCTACACTAAAATAAAAATGAGAGATTATAATACACTGATATAGACCCATTCCACAAGAAACAAAAAATACATAAAGTGGAATGGGTCAATTTAGCATTATGACCCTCAAACCTCCAATAAAACTATCTTCTACAACAGTTTTAGGGCAGTCAAAATAAAACACACAAAATGATTGATTAATCCTTGAAACCAATGCCAAATGAAAGCTAAAAAATTTCCCTATCACCTCCAAAAAGAATTAGATCAAAATATGTTGTGGAAAGAAATTTATAGCAATTGCGAGTTCAGATTTTTTGATCAAAATTGTAGGGGAAATTGTGTATTCATTGCCCAAACTTAAAAAATTTACATTGCTAATCAATTTCAACCATCAGAAACCATCAACTACACATGGGAATAAGGTTTTAAACTCATTTAGACTCCCAAAAACTGACTGCAATCTCTCTAACTAACTTTTGAACCAACTTTGGTTGTTTTACATATGATTACTCACTTGGTTTACATAACAACTTTTGACTTCCCTTGTGCTATGAAACTAATAAATATTTCTATTTCATGAATATGGTATTTAAGACCTTATGAAAATAAAAACACAACTAACCTCCTACTTTACCCCTTTAAGCCAATACATGACTCTTCTAGACTCGTGTGCCCAACATGTCATCATTTGACCTCCTCATTACAAAACCTTTTATTATGGACTCATATGGCTTTAATAGCCTTGATTACATCAAATATGATCATTTTTGACATCATAGAGTTAATATCTCATAAATCTTCATTATGGCCTCATGGTTTCCAATCTTTTCTTGGGTGCTCCTATACCATGCTCCTCGCCTCAAAAAGTTTCCAAGTCTCTTGGAAATGTTGTATCTACAAAATAAACATGAAAAAAAGTGCACGATCTTGTCCTTGAAGTTCTTTCATCTTCACCTTTGGTTTGTACTTGTCTTTCTCTTGAAGTCTTATCCATTCTTTGTCTCTTGTACCCCTCATTGCTTCTTTTTCCACTTGAATCTTCTCCTCCATGCTCTTATTAGGCTACTCCCATCTACCCTCTATCTAGCTTGCATCTTCACACATGCCAAAACATCTGATTCTCTGACTCTTCCCCTTCATCTTCACTCTCAATTTCCTATTCATTAGAAAAATCAACAAAATCAAGAAGCAATACCATGCCCCTTCCACCATCTAACTTCGACAAACATCCATCATCTTCACCATTTTTGGAATCTCTATCGCAATAACATACATCCAAAAAATAATCAGACTTACCACCCAAAGACAACTCATAGTCTTATCTTCAGCATATTTCACTTCCATGCTAAGAGAACTCACACTTTCACTAGCCTTCTCATGGCCCATCATCATCTTATCAACCAACTCAACTTCCTTTACCAACTCATTCCTCATCTCATGCCATTCCTCTTGGCATACCAACTCTCTATCCAACTTCAAGGCTACATAATTAGCCTCACAATTCACTATCATAGGGGTACTTTGTTGTACTATACCCTTTACCCCATCCAAAGGACATTCCATTGTCCCAATCAAAATCACTTTTGCATACTCAAGCCCTTCAAGACTTGAACCCTTGTTGTTATCACCAGTATCTTTTTCTCCATCTCTTTCTCAACTCTTAGAACCTCTTTGTCCTCAAGTTCATCAGCTTCCTCACAAGCTAGCTACTGCTCTTTTCTCTCTTGCCCTTCCAAGGGACAACATACCTCTCCTCTAACATCTTTATCCTCTTCTAGGATGTTTATCTCAACTTCATACACATCTGTACTATCAAAATCACCATTTATCAAACTATCCTCCACTTTCTCTATCAAAAAATCAATTTTATCTTCTACTATGACCTCTCTAGGCCATCCTTGCCTTATCACTGGCAATATACGAGAACTCTCACTCAAATTTTCTTCTCTTCTTATATATACCTTTGACTTATTTGAACCACAATATTTCACATCATCTAACTGACATGTTGCACATCCTATCAATTGACTCTTCATCTACACAATCTCACTTTGCTCCTTCTCAATGATTGCTTCGTTGTTCTCCTTCACCTCATACCTTCTCTTCACATCTTCTTCCTGCAACTTAGACTTTACCTTGTCTTATTCAATCCTAGAAGTGGCTTCTATCTTTGTCTTTTCTTCATCCTTATGTTCCTCATACCTTAGGAACTCTCTATTGGCATATGCACACTCCAATGAGACATTGTAGGTGATTGAAGGTTTTGTCATTGATGGCAACCTTACAATCCTATAACACTGGCAAGGCATTCCACAAGCACTAGCAAATTCAGACTTTACACCAGCACTCAGATCACCGACATTGGCAATGAAAGGAAGCATACCAACACAGAGGCCGACATGATTTTTGTTGTAATATATTTTGTTTATTATTTGTAAAATCATTGTAAGCCAACTTGGCAAGTTTCAAAATGACTCTTATATAAGAGAGATCATTGTAGAAAGTTTTGGGTAAGGAAGAAGAATGTAATTAGGCAAAATAAGGCAGACCTATTATGCAAATTATAGGTTAAGGGTTTATGTAAGAATCAGAGCAGAAACTGGTACTAGATCTAGCATTATAGATGCTACTTTGAAGCAGTATGAGACACTGGATTTATATAATCCGTTTTGTAAGACAGTGAGACTTCCTATTTTGTATTTGAGCAATGAGCTCTAGGCAATTGGCCTTCTTGCATGTGCAGGCCCCTCTTGTAGTAGTAATATTCTCTTATTGGCTAGTAAGTGAATATTGTGGGTCACAAATCCCACTGAGGTTTTTCCCACACCGGGTTTCCTCATTAAATCCTTGTGTTATGGTGTGTTTTTCATGTGGTTGTTCTTATCTTTGTTTATTGCATTACTTTATGTTTACCAGTACAAAGTGTTAGTATGCTCTACATGTTTTAAGTTAAGAAAATCTATAAACCGATTAGATACTGATTCACCCCCCCTCTTAGTATTTGTGGGAATCCTAACACTCTCTTCTTGCAATCAATCTTATCCTTGACATTCCCCACGCTGCCTTGTCATCCTGCAATGATTTCATCACAAACTTTTTCCCACCCTTGTTAATAACATATGCATTTTCTCTACCATCATGTAGGGCCTTAACATCAAATTTCCATACTCTACCCAAGATCATATGACAATCACTCAAAGGTATAATATCTCATAGAATAGTATCATAATATGAACCATTGTTGAAAGAAACATATGCTTGCTCTTTAACATCAACCCATTGATCATTGCTTACCCCATATGATTTGTAAGGTGACTCAAGAGGTGTCCTTGGCAGGTTGAACTTCTCAACCATCTCTACTGAGACTAGATTTTCAAGAGAACCACTTCTAACAACAACCTTGCATACCTTACCCCTACATTTGCATTGTGTCTGGAATATAGAGTGCCCCTGAGCATACTTTTCCCACATTTCTTCATCTTCTTCCATAATGGTTTCTATTGACAACTATTTTGACACACCCACCAACAGTCAAGTAGCCAAATGGGAACACTCACCACCTCTCCTGAAAAGAAATGAATTTGGGAAAATCACTACCCCAAGGTCTCTATAGTTCGGTCATGACGGTGATGGGAAGCCCAATGTTTGATTTGGTTGTACCTATAAAGAGGCCTTTTGGTTGAAACTAAATCTCTCTGGTCATAAATGGTTGAACTTCCCCTTTTTTGTATTTTATGATTTAAGATTCTCTGGAAAATAAACTGTGAAGAAAAAAAAGGAACAAGAAAATAAAAATCAAACCAATACAATAATAGCTTAATGAACTACTCAGTTAGTTCCTTGCAATCCAAGAAATTATCAAATATTATCCAAGTTAGCATTCAACAACGGACCTCCAGAAAACTTGCAAAATCATCAATTTCTCAGACATGGAAATAAAATCATCAACAATATGGCCTATCACCATAATTCTCATACACCACTAACATGCACAATATGATTCATAAAGTGATAAACAAAAAGATCAAACCATGTTGCTAACTCCAAATAATAGACATTACCAGATTAAAAAAAACAATTTAGTAGAATATAGGCATAGATCAAGCAATCTACAAGTTGCTTCTTATATTAATCTCAATGAATGTATAACAAAATAACTCAACTTCTTAACAAAATATTCTAAAATCTCTAAGTGGGCCACAAATCATCAATTTGGGGACCCTTACAAATGAATCCAACTTCTCAATTTATAGAAGTTTTCTACCCTATTATCTAGGAAATAAATCTAACCTAAATTAAGAACCAAAACTAGTAGTCACAGTTAACTTGCAAGTTTCTACCTCGATACTCCAATTAACTATTATAAAATGGGGGTTGCATGAGAACTACAAAGACCATGCTAGATGAGCCATGTTTTCATAGTCATGCAGAATTTTGCTCAAAATTGGAACCTGAGTTGGAGCTGCAGCTTGAAAATACAAAATTGGGGTCATGCAAAAACCCTACTTTTTTTAGTAACTGTATGTTCGTTCTTCACTTTTTAATAAAACCTCTATAATTATCTACTATGCATGCAAATTATTGGATAGGAGGATTAGCTACATGTTTAATTCTAAATTTATACTTCTTCAAAACTTCATCTGCATGCTTTGTTCCTTTCTCTAGCTCTCCTATTGTTTCTGCCACCTCTTGACATTGAGTGATCAAATATGTGTACCTGTCCATAAGGGCAACATGAAATTGGGCTGAAGGTTCTAAGTGTTGAGTCTTGTATGCATCTCACTGATTCAAAACTTGTTGTTGCTCCATTATTCCAGTACTAGTTAATCCTAAATCGAAGGCTCCAAGCATATGTTTTACCAAATTCTCATATGACAAAATTTCTCTGAGGAGAAGGACCCGTATCTCTGCCATATCCTTCATATACTACTGAAACATTTCAATCTTTAGCTCCAAAATGTACACATAGGACTGCAAGTTTTCACAACTATCCCCTCCTAAGAAGTCTTCCTCCATTATTGTCTCTTCCCCTACCCACAATACTTTATTCAAAATTTGAAACTACTTATTAGAAATGTTTAGCTTTCATTACCATTGCACAGAACAAGAATCTAAAGCTCTGCCTGCATGTACTACCCTCTGGTATATCCTCATAGTATCCTACATAAATAATCTAATCTTAGTTGCATTTACTTGGGTACATGATTTGGCTGCAGCAGCCACCCGTCTCACCTCCACTAGTGCCTTCACTTCTCCCTCTGGCAGTGATGAGGTTGAAGGCAGGTCATTAGCCCTACAAGAGTCTAGAGGTTTTCTCATTTTAATAAAGAGCTTCTTATATTTCCCTAGTTGTTCTTTGAGCTCTATGTTTGAAGTATGTTCTTTTTCAACATGCCCCTTGACAACACTTGTGGATAGATCCAAAGTATCTAGCTCTCCCCACTTGGTTTGATTACCCAAATTTACCTAGGATATTTGATACTTAGGGGAAGCTTGTCCCTCATCTTGGAGTGGAACTGCCACATCTACGATCACTTCACCAGAGTCTATTCTTGATAAATGATGTATAATTTTTAGCTTCTTAGCCTTTGGTGGCTCCTCGGTGATTACTTTTTGTAAAGTGACCTTGGGAAGATCTTCTTTTCTCTTTTTCTTCTCAAAAATAAACTTAATCCATTGTGGTATATCTTCATCCTTATCACCTTGATGTGACACTATGTCTATAGTTATAACATGGACCTCCATCTTCTCCTCTGCTTCATCTCTTTCCTTCGCCTGTGTTTTCCTGAGATCTTGAGGTGAGGTAACTTGGTGGGCTAGATTGGTTTGGAGAGCTTGTTGCTTATGTAACTCTCCCAATTTTCCACTAACCTCTTCATTGAATGTCATCTCTTCCTCACCTACCACTGTTTCACCTTGCTCAACTACTATATCCTTGAGGAGGTCCTCCTGATCTTGAGGGGTTAGAACTAATCTTTCATTGAATAGGTCATCTTCCTAATCCCCTTCTTTCTCACCCTCTAGCGGCCGATGTTGCTCAAGATCCTCTTCTTTGTGATCTAAATCAGATTCAATGTTCCTAACTCTTATTCCTTTGGTGGTAGCCTTGAAGCCTTGCACTCCAGGCTACCATGTGGGTATATTAGTTGGTGGCAATGCAGGGGCGTTGGTATTTGGATCCTGTGTGGCATCTGTTGAAGGTGGTTGAGTAGGTATATCTTCAGTAATTTCTATTTCTTCTTCTTGCTCTTGGGTACCCTCTCCTATAGTATGCCCTATAGCTATCCTTGGTGGGAGGACTTTAGCCAGTGGTACTGCTCCTAATCCATCAGTCACTCCAAGGTCTGCAGCCTTTTTCAACAACTCAAACTCCTTCATTCTTGGATTTTCTTCAACAAGTCCTCATTGATTTCTTGAGGTTTCTCCCCCTCATTAGGATCACTGGATGTATTTTATCTTGAGCTTGACCTTGTCTTCCGAGCATACTCTTTGTAACTCCTTGATTGGGGTACCCCTGAAGTGGACTCTTTCTGTTTCGTCTTTGAGGTACTGGGCTTTACCCTTTGGCTTAACCATTGTTTGGCCCTATTGATGACTACTTGAGAAGCCTTTTCAATATTGACATCCTCATTCATGGACCACCTTATTGGGGAGAGGGGATTCTTATCAATTTCTAATCCTTTATAAGCCAGATCGAGCAGGTCTCCATCATCCCTAAGGTCTTTAGGGAGATTGGTCTCAATTTTGAAATCTCTTATCTATGGCACAGATAACCTATTATAGTTCTTCTCTTTGACCTCAAAACTATCTTGGAGGTTGGCCCAAAAATCCTCCAATCTCAGTCTGTGTCCCTCATATGCCTTAGGCATAGCTCGTTTGAGTTTCCCATATGGAGCATAAAATTCCCTAGTGTAATCATACTCCTTCAAGTTCAAATCTTGAAGCTCTGGCTCTGCTAGCTTTGCAACCTGTATCTTAGAACATGAGAAGTATCCAATAGATACTAAAAAATCAATGCCTATTTTATGTTTTGATGATAAGAGAGTTTGGAGGCCCAATAGTTGCCTTACATATTCCAACAAGATTACTCTATCATTGTAGTATTTGGGAAGCAACATTGGGTTCCCTGTGTATTCGTTGACCCTAATGTAAGTGGAGCGTGGATTATGGATAAACCAACATGGCCACTCTCGGATAATATCCATGGCCTTTGGGCTAATATGGTATCCTATGTCTGAATTTAATTATTACTGGAAAAATGAAGGCATCATTAATTCTTTTGAAATGAGCCTTTGCATTGGCTAGGGGGAGTTGGGAATAGTATTCCCATACCTTCTTTTGTCCTTCCTCATCCCCTAACTGACCCTCTACTTGTAGCCCCAGAAATTTTACAGCTCTGGCAGCCACCTAGATGACATAAAATGTGAAAAAGAATTTTTGAGTCTGGTAGACTTCCTTCATTTGTTTGCAAATGTTGTTAGACAGGATCTGTGTTTAATCAAAATATTGTTTTCCAATTATGATAGTGGTCATAAACTGGAACATGCATGGATGGAAATTCTTACAATCAGGCTTGCCAAAGGCCTTTCTCAGCATAATAATCAATTCTCTTTGGGGCTCATTGAAGTCCGCCCTTAGAATCTTTGTTGGCTTGAGACCTATTTAACTCTCTTCTTCTAACTAGTTTTCAATCATATGCCTTTTATTTACTGCAACTTTGTCATTCCATACCTTTAAGGCCTCCTCTTCAACTGAGAGGAATATATCTTCTCTGGTTGGGATACCAAACACAAATCCAAGAATACTAGGAGACAAGTCTATAACTGTCCTTCCATGTGCATTAGTGCACTTTCTAGTGTCCGGGTTGTAGAATTGAGCAATTGTCATTATAAATTCCAGTGCTTGCATTGATTGTGGAAAAATAGTTGTCTCCACTAAGCCTGACCTTTTGATTCTCCTGTCTAGAGCCTCCAGTTTGGGTTTATTAACTGGGTTCTGATATCTTCAATTTCAATATTGCCAATTTCAATGTTGGTAACCCATTTGACTTGATCATCTAACTTTGAAGAGTAGACTTGTCCTTGATAGTGATACTTCATGGTAGCTAGAAGTTTGTCAATATATTTCCTTCTTTTGCTATAAGATGAGTCCATCTAAGTACCTGAACCTATGAGAAGAAAATGAGGATCAGTTCTTTACAAAAAAAACATAAAAAGTTCAGTCACTTCAGGACTTTGGGCTTTCGGAGTAGGGAGTTTTTCCTTTTTTTTAAAATAGGGTCTAGAACTCTGGGGTTCCGAGGTTCTGGGGTAGGTACTCATGGATGCAGTTTGAAACTCTAGGGTTCTAGGTTGAGTAGATAACACTTGATTCTAGAACTCTGATGTTCTAGGGTTTTGAGCAAAGGAATTTAAGGTCATCTTGGGATCCCGTGGTCCTGAGCCAAATAACCAATAGGAGTTTAGCAAAAGAATTTATAAAAGATAGACCTTTGAACTCCAAGGTTCTAGGGAAAGTGATAGGAATCCCTTGCAAAGAAATAATCCAAAACTCCAGGATGTCAGGGTTTCAAGTTAGGTGAGCAAACCACTTGGAACTCCTAGGTTCCAGGGTTTTGGAGTAGGGAAGAGAAAACCACCCGGAACTCTGGGGTTCCGAGGTAGGGAAGAGAAAACCACCTAGAACTCTGGGGTTCTGAGGTTCTAGGGTAGGTGATAGGGCATGCAGGGCAAGAAAAATCTAACCTAAAAATGACCAAAAGGGCAAGAAAAATCACCTACGTGGTGGATCAAAATGCCCAAGAACACAAAAGGAAGCTCGACAGTTCATAAGCACGTGGTTAGGAGGCAAGGAAGAAGGATCTCTGAATGCATAAATGAATTTTAAAAGTTCATCATTCCTATTTATACCCCCTCCCAAAACCTATTCGTACAAGTGATTTAAATAGGACCTCGGGACTCCGGGGTCCCGAGGTTTCAAGCTCACCAAACAAAACATCCTACCTAGGGACTCTGGAGGTCTGGGGTTCCGGGCAAGAAAGGCAAGCAAGAAAGGATCCACCTCAGGACTCCAAGACTCCAAGGTTCTAGGGTGGACCAAAACACATACCTCGAGATGTCAGGACTCTAGAATTCTAAGATAAAGAAAAGCAAATAGAAAGGCACACCTCGAGACTCCGGAACTCCAGAGTTCCGAGGTAAACAAGGAGACCAACCTTGGGACTCTGGGGGTTCGAAGTTCTGGGTCTGGTGAAAGCAAAAGAACAACAAAATAGACCTCGAGAGTCTGGGACTGTGGAGTTCCAAGGTAAAGAATAGAATGAAAAAGGACAAAGCAAAAACAAGAAACAATAGGGGACCCATACTGTTACACAAGGAAACTAATGGGGAATGGATATGCAAGGCATAACAGTTTCCTCTTTTATCTCTCAGTGTTCAATCTGCAAGGACCTACTACCTTTCTCTAATATGACTATGATGCAGAGCATCATGGATCCTCCCACAATCAGATTGCAGCTCATCATTCTTTCTTCTTCAAAACTCAACTCTTCTTGTTTCACCTTCCTTCACAAGGCTTCATGAAGATGCCCAAATACATCTTTCAAACTCACCAACTTGTTCCAACACTTCTTAGGGTCTCAAAATACCCTATTCCACTTTACCCAATAGGTTCCACTTGCCCTATCAACTATTTCACTCACAAACCCTTACCCGAGTCCCTAAATAGGTCAATCCCTAGCAGCCCTATTCAATGGGTAGACTAAATTCTTACTCAAACTAATTCCAAAACACTTGACAAATAAATTACATATCTAGATACCCTTTTCTAGGATCTGTAACATATCCCAAAACTAGGTAGGAATCATTTGGACCATTGCATAGAACCAGTACCCTATCACCCTTGAACTGGGCCTAATTAGGCCAATTTTCCAAAGAAACTACCCTAAGAACACAACCCCAAGACTTCTAACCCAAAATCAGTCTTTCTTCTTGATGCCAAATCATGTATTTTCAAGGTTTCAAGTTATTCCATTTTCAATTATATGCCCAACCACCAAACCCTCCTTTTAAGGTGCATAAAACTAGGGCTTCCTAGATCAAGGCCTTCCAATTATGTCCACAAACAACCAAAAGGTAAAACACCATATATTAAACATGAATAGACATAATCCATCATAAAATGGTACCCTTGTTCAAGCAAAACACTCAGACCTATACATGGCACCAGTTATGCACTCCTTCAACATGCAACTTCACACCAACTTGTGATCACCATTCCTCCAATCCACTCTCTCTTGCACTAAAATAAAAATGAGATATTATAATACATGGATATACACCCATTCCATAAGAAACAACAAATACATAGAGTGGAATGGATCAATTTAGCATTATGACCCTCAAACCTCCAATAAAACAATCTTCTACAACAGTTTTAGGACAATCAAAATAAAACACACAAAATGATTAATTAAGCCTTCAAACCAATGCCAAATGAAAGTTAAAACATTGACCCATCACCTCTAAAAATAATCAGATCAAAAGATGTTATGGAAAGAAATTTACAGCAGTTGTAAGTTCAGATTTTTTTATCAAAATTGCAGGGAAAACTGTGTATTCATTGCCCAAACTTAAAAAAATTACATTGCCAATCAATTTTGACCATCAAAAATTATCAACCACACATGGTAATGAGGTTTTAAACTTATTTAGACTCTCAAAAACTGATTGCAACCTCTCTAACTAACTTTTGAACCAACTTTGGTTGTTTTACATATGATTACTCACTTGGTTTACATAACAACTTTTGACCTCCCTTGTGCTATGAAACTAATAAATATTTCTATTACATGAATATGGTCTTTAAGACCTTATGAAAACCAAAACACAACTAGACTCCTACTTTACCCCTTTAAGCCCATACATGACTCTTTTAGACTCATATGCCCAACATGGCATCATTTGACCTCCTCATTACAAAACCTTTTATTATGGACTCATATGACTTTAATAGTCTTGATTACATCAAACATGGTCATTTTTGACATCATAGACTTAATATCTCATAAATATTCATTGTGGCCTCATGGTGGCCAATCTTGTCCTAGGTGCTCCTGCATCAATAGGTCCAATCCACACATTACATTAAAGTTGGTCCATAACCTAGATCAACCGGGACTTAGTATATCTCCACATGATACAACAGTTATCTCCATTCGCCAAGTCTCAAACATGATCACCAACAACATCCCAAAACTCCACTAGAAGCTACACCAACACTACTTATGCAATTCATCAAAGATCTCCATCAAAAGCTCTATCGGTGAAACCCTTGTCGGAACCAGAAACCAAGCTTCTAATCAAGAAGGATACCATCCTGTCATCAGATCAAAACCAACTGACCAAATATGAGCATGAGTATCATGAGCAAGCTAATTCTATACCAAATTATACTGGAGCCTACCGGATCATACCGGATCATACCAAATCCAAGTGAACCAGAAACTACTCAACCTACCAGGACTAGAAGGGTGTCAATAAAGCATCCAAATAACTAGTGTTGGCATCAATGACAAAACATCAATGCAACACATAATCAATTCCACCAAATGGCCAAGAAGGGACACCTTGGAAAATGTTTATAACTTTGAATTGATTTGAAATTTGCACAAAAACCAATTAATTTTGAAAATTAGGGTTTTATGACCTAACCACTTAATTTTAAAATTTGAATTTTGGGAAAAAAGGGGGAAATTGAAAATTTGAATTGTAGGATTGAAGACAAATTTGAGAACAATCAGAAATCTAAAAATTAAATTGAAAATCCAATTTTTGCACAAGTTCTAGATGATTTTTGAAAACTAGGGTTTTAACTGGTAACCTTTTAATTTTGTAAATTTTAACTGTAAATTGAACAAGACAATGAGGAAATTGAATTTGACAAACAAAGCAATTTTCAAATCTAAGATTATCACAAGAAAGTTTTTACAAATTACAAGTTCAATTTTAAAATTAAAAACTAGGGTTTGAAAAAATGGTGAATGATAGATCAAGAGGAAAACTACCCTTTCCCTCAAAGAGAGATGATAGTTTCACTATTGATTACCCTTCAAACACTTTTCACCAAGTTATATTTCAAAGAGGAGAAACAATTCACTAGATTCAACCTTTAAGGATGAAGAGTGAATTCTAAATGAAATGGGATTAATAAGTTGATCCCTTCTTCCTTCTTTGAAATGAACGGGAATTGATTGATTTATGTAGTGCAAAAGTGACAAAGAACTGATTATAACTTGAGATTGGATTATTGTATGAATGTTGGGATCCAAGAACACTGAGAGGAGGGATGAATCAGTGTTTTGCTAGTAAGATAAGATTTAATCCTTTTATACCATACACATATAAACTGGTAAACAAATAAACATATAGCTTGAAGCAAATAAACTATCCACATAAATGAACACTATAACACACAAAATTTATACATGGGAGACCTCAAAGAGGAAAAACCACGGTGGGATTTGTGACCCACAATATCAGTTCACTAGCCATATGAAATGATATTACATATAATGGGGGCCTACACATGTAGGAAGGAACACTTCGTAGAGCATACTACTCATCACTAAAGACTCTCACTGATTACAAGCTTGTGCCAAAGTAAAACACTGAAAATGAACTAAGAAGTGCATCTGCTATGCCAAATAGATTTCTAGTTCTAGCTTTGCTTTGTACCGATTCATAAACCCTAAACATTACTACCGGTATCTCTTCTCCAATTATGCTTTCTAAACTATCTACAGATCATGCATGATATAACATTTGCATACAAATGATCTACATACATATACTTCACATTATACAATTCTCCTATATTCTCCTATGTCACACCTTATACAAAATGACCCAACATATTGACCTATATACCCATTTCAAACAATAATCCTTATGTCAGCTTACAATACATTACAAAATATATTCAATGTCAGTCTCAACAATAATGAAAAAAATATTTTCTAAATAAAAGTTCCTTGATGTCAGCTTCCTTGAAGTACTTGATGTTGGTGTCGGTGTTGATGTAATCCTGGATACTCTAATGCTAGTGTCTATCAGTATATGACTTCCATATGATGTTGTTGCCATTAATGACAACAAACTGAATCTGATGACTGCCAATTGCCAACAATCTCTCCTTTTGGCATTGATGGCAACACTCATGTGAAAAGTGGATTTCATGTCGATTCAACTTAAATATGCTCCCCCTGAGTAGTACACTCCTTCTGATATTTTGATATTTTTCACATATATATATACTCCCCCTTTGGCATCAATTCCAAAGATTGGTGAAAGATGGAAAGAATTCAAAACAAAATAATGAATAAGTACTTGTTTGTTTTACCAGAGCTTGACTATCTTCAAAATTTTTGGGTAAGCCTTATCCAGCAACTATAGGTATGTGTGCTAGCTAGTTTTGAAGGTATCAAATATGGATGCTAGTCCACTTAGTAAGTGTGCCAGTGTTTCCTTCTCTTTGACTTTTGTCGGTGTGGGTTTATAAATCATGTCCATACACTCTCTTTTATGTACACCTAGTGAATCCAATCTGGGACTCATCAATACTCTAAGACTCCTTTCTCTCCTAATAATTTTATCTCTTTCTCAAAAGAAAAAATTTAGTTCTTCAAGGACAAAATTTGTCCATCAACATATGTTGTTAGTGTGGTTAATCCATCAAAAGAATTAGCAATGATAGCTAC
Source organism: Cryptomeria japonica (assembly GCF_030272615.1). NCBI lineage: Eukaryota > Viridiplantae > Streptophyta > Pinopsida > Cupressales > Cupressaceae > Cryptomeria > Cryptomeria japonica. The sequence continues at coordinate 690,953,164 of NC_081413.1, forward strand.
CTTATCATACAATTCCTTTAATCTTCTATCTACATTTGCCATAAGAATTTCTATGTTACAACAGACCCTGTAGAAAATTGTACATTGTTTCAAACAATTCTCAATAAGAATGAGTCTAGCTTCAATTTTCTTTTTATCTGTTTCAGTGATCTTGTCAAAGGTAGATTTCTTAGCCATAGTAAATCTTTCTAATGCCTATTGGTCTAATATCTGCTATAGTGATTTAAAATTGTTAGATATGTACTTTGTTAGTGCCTTAAGCTTTCTAGAAGGGCTTGCTTTATTCTCAATCTGACAATTAGGGATTAATTTATGCAACACTCTAACTGATTGATCTATTATTCCCTTATTTGCAGATCCCTCCTTTAATAGTTTCTAAGTAGCTATCATCATTATTTTAGTTGGACTCATCTCAGTGATTGGTTTCTTCTCAACTTGAGAAGTTTCAATTTCCAAAACCTTTGCTGGGGAATCAATATGAACTATTGGTGTAGAGTCAATTCTCTTTTCCTTATCTTCTTTAGCATTGGTGGCTTCGTCACTTGGTGCAGTGTCAATTACTGTCGATGGAGTATTATCCACAATATTCATAGTATCATGCACATTTCCTTGCTCAAAAGTAGTTTGTGTTGGTACAAACTATACACTTTCCTTTACTGCTGGTTGTGTCTATATATCTATAGTTACTATCAATTTATTCAAAGATGGAGCTGAACTATCCAAAATACCTTTCCCTTTAAATCTGTTCGGGATGGTGGAAGTTGTTGCTTTTGAAAATTCTTTTTGAGATGTAAGAAAATATAGATTCTTCTAGAAGAATTTTGTCCAACCCTTATTGGTCTCATTTATCACCTCATTAACTCTATCCATCATTAGGATTATTTGCTAGGGTTTGCTACTAAATACTATTTTTTTTGTGATATCTATGCATGTTTCATTTCCTCATTGTTTATTGAACCACACATTTCCAAAAGTTCTACTTCCTTACATTCTCTATCCCTCTTTATTGCATCGAGTCTTCTAGCATCTAATTTATTGTACAGTGATAGAGGAATTTCCTTCAAAATTTTGACTAAGGCTTTCTTATATATATCCATGTACAACAAAATTGCCTCTTCAATCTCATTTTTCTCATCATCCTCTAAATATTCATAGTAAATGGATACATTTTTCAACATTCCATCCTTGGTTATTTCATTAATCAATTAAGCATAGGTCTTTGTGGCCTTACCAGATTCAATATCATCACTTTTCTTCTTTTTACTTGTGGTTGCCAGAGTAGATGTAACTGGTTTTCTCTTTTTCATAGGCTTCCTTGATTTGTATACCTAGCAGTATGTCATGAGACCAATGCTTCTTCCCTAGACCAAGTAGCTCATTCAGGAAGTAAAGCATTAAACAAACAATCAAGTTTCTGTATCTGAAAGCTCCTTTCTTAACTCCCTCGATCTTTCCAAGGTTCAACATCAATTCACTCCTCAACCATTCACATAAACCTTATTTTGCATTATTCCTTAGCATTTGATATGCAACATGAATACAAGAACTAGAAACATAATTCAATTGGTTAGATTGAGTTACCTTATAACCTATTATCATGCTTGCAAATTTCACATCAGTGTCGGTGATTATGCTGATCCTCATTGATTTAATATTAGGAGTTACACCGGTGAGTTTCTCAACCTTAGTGTTGGAAATTTTCTTGCCAGGTACTTGTCTAACTTTGGGTAAGCCGGTGACTTCTTGAATAGCCACCTTGGTGATAATGTAAGGCCAATCTAGCCAGATGAACTCATTGTGAACCCTACTCAGAACGTATCTAATGACCTCATCTTTGAATTCTGGTATGTATAGAATATTGGTTAACCCTAGATCCTCAATTGCTTTCTATTTTAGCTTGATGGTTCTAGAGCTTCCCAGTATCATGGATCGATACATTGTTTTGATTTACTTTGTGCCTAGATCCTCCAAGGTGTAGTGAATGTATGCCCTCACATCTTCAACATACATCACGTTGCTAGGAACCCTAGAAAATACTCCTGCAGAGTCTTCTTTCTTAGCAATCAAGGGAACCTCCTTGAATACGAGCCTCAGTCTACCCTTGAATTTGACAATGGTGAGATTTGCAATGAAAGTAGGAGATGAAAATTTAGATGTCATTTTTGAAGAATACCTAAAAGTGAACGCCGATGGAAGATTTAGTGCTTCTCAGATAACCGCTTGAAATCCTTTCAAAATGCCTTTGGTCACTCTTAATTTTCTTGAAATTTGCCTTTACTTCACTCGGAATGTTTGAATGCAGGGTGAGTGAAAATGAATTCACTTTCCCTTTTTATCAGCGAATAAAACTCTAATCTTTCTCTATCATAAATGCTTTGTGATGTACCCTATCGGATGTCATTTTCACAGTCTTATGCTAGGTGAACCTTCAATAATGACGAAATTAACTCTCCAGATCTCTTTTGATCTCCTCCAGGAGAATAAGAAATATTTTCAATGAATTTTCCAATCCATAAGGCCTATGCCTCAGTTACTAATGGAATTTCCTATTGGTGCAGGAATGCTCTGTTCTACCGGTGGAGTTACCAGTGTAGATCCATGTCCACTTGGTTCTTTAGAATTTCTAACCCATCTCTTGGTGTGATCTATTTATATTTCATCTACCTTATTCTTTCCTTTCTCATTATTTTTATCATTGCTAATCAATTGAGTCTTGCTTCAACAGTATCTAGCAATATGACCTATTTTGTTGCATGTATAACATGTAACATTGTTCTTTTGAATTGCTTTGAAATATCCGGTGTCATTTCTTGACCTACAATGATTAGAAAAATGTCCAAACATTCCACATGCATGACATTTAACATTTATTCTGCAATATTTTGATCTATGATCATATTTCTTGCAATTTGTGCATTGACCGGGAACAAAATTGTAGTTTTGATTTTCTTTATTTCTACATTGTTTAGCCATATGCCCAAATTTATTCCAAACAAAACATCTACCATTGAATTTATAAGCATTATATTGCCTTACCATTTTCCTCTGTTTCTGATGAGTTTTACATACTAGTTGTCTGATCTTCATTTGTAGTACCAGAGCTTTCACCTTGTACAAATCCAAGTCCTCCAAAATCATCAATTTGCCTTTGTCTTTTCAATAAGTCATCCTGCTGTGCAACACTAATTCTAAATTTTTCTTTATACTCACTTCCAATAGTTAGATTATCTCTTAGAGTAGTTATTTGTCTTTCAAGTTTGTGTTCATTGTTTTGGGAGTGTGCCGAATCAGTTCTCAATAGATTATTCTCATGAGTCAATCTGCCACATTCATCAAATTTGTTCTTCGGAGTTATAACAATATTATCTTCCTTCTTCTTTCTATCCTCAGTATCTTTTGCTAACCTCATAGTCTAATCTTGCATTTCATTTGTCATGAGCATGTTTTCTTGACTTAATTTCTGACATTGTTCCTTAAGTTCATTCTTCTCCTTATCATCCAGGTTTTGCAAAAGTTCCTTTTTCTTGTCTTGAGCAGATGATAACCTTTCTTGCAGGATAATAATGAATTCATTTACAGAATTCAATTTATCTTGCAATTTCAAGTTCTTCATCCTTTCAGCATCATAGTCCTCAAGAGCCATCTCAAGTTGCTTCTCCATAGCCATGTTCAAAGATTTTGGTTTCAGGATCTTCCTCAAGTTGATAAACTTCTTCTGAGGTACCAGGCTCTGATACCAATTGTTGGGATCAAAGATCACTGAGAGGGGGGTTGAATCAGTGTTCTTCTAGTAAGATAAGATTTTATCCTTTTATACCATACACAAATAAACCTGTAAAAAAATCAACATTTAACTTGAAGGAAATAAACCATCCATATAAATGAACACTATAACACAAAGAATGTATACATGGAAAACCTCAAACAGGAAAAACCATGGTGGTATTTGTGACCCACAATATCAGTTCACTGCCCAAATGAAAGGATATTACATATAATGGGAGCATGCACATGTAGGAAGGCACACTGCCTAGAGGATACTGCTCATCACTAAAGAGTCTCACTGACTACAAGCTTCTACTGAAGTAAAACACTAAAAATGAACTTATAAATGCATCTGTTATGCCAAATAGAGTTCTGGTTCTAGCTCTTCTCTATACCCGTTCAGAAACCCTGAACACTACTATCGGTATCTCTTCTCCTCCAATAATGCTTTCCAAACTATCTATAGATATTTGCATGATATAACATTCACATACAAATGATCTACATACATATACTTCGCATTATATAGTTCTTCTATATTCTCCTATGTCACACCTTATACAAAATAACCTAGCAGACTGACCTATATATCCATTACAAATAATATGTCTTATGTCGGCTTATAATACATTACAAAAGATATTCAATGTCGGTCTTGACAATAATTACAAAATGATTTTGTAAATAAAACTTCCTTGATGTCGGCTTCCTTGAAGTACTTGATGTCAATGCCGGTGCCAATGTAATCTTGGATACTTCAATGCTTGTGTCTGCTAGTATATGTCTGCTAATGTTAGTATATGACTTCCATCTAATCTTGTTACCATCAATGACAACAAAATGAATTCAATGAGTGTCAATTGCCAATAATGAAGTTGTGCACCTAGATCTGTCAGTTATATGTCGAGATGAAGTCGCCCTGTGAATTTGAGGAAAAGTTGCCTAGATCGTGGTGGGAATGAACATGGTCCTCCAAAAAGTCCATGAAATGGAAAAAGGTTTTTCCACCTCTACAAATGAAGCCTGAATCCAAAAGTACAACTATGCACCTGCAACCTCCACACAAAAAAGAGGGGAAAATGGGTTGGGATTGGGGGCTTTCCTTTAGGTCAAACCCCAGTTTTGGAACTAACCAAGTAATGAAAGTAAGTACTTGCAAGTAGCTGTAAATGAAAGACTGAATTATAAATAATCTCAAGGGAGGTTGTGATAGGAATGTTGATAGAAATTCTTGTGGGGAATTGAATGTTCAAATTAGTCTCCTTTTCACTAGTTGAATCCTTGACTTGAATGCAACACCTATACTTGAGGGGAGACTTGAGAATGCTCAATGCTAGAAAAGAATGCTTGAATTCTCTTGAATGCTTGATCACTTGTGTAACTTGACACACTCCAATCTTATCCAACTTCCACTTATGAAAATGAGAGGATAAATGCCCCTTTAATACATATTAGTGGACATGATTTTCATCACAAGCTGATATCAAGGGATTTTTCTGCCCAATGTACAACCAATAATGCAACCCTAGGAAGGGTTCTGCTCCAAAATAGAGTAGGGAGAGGGGCATCATGCCCCTATCTTGGAAGGACAAGGAATCATTGTAATCTTATAACTAGGAATCATTGTAAGCTTATAACTAGGCTAGGCTCATAACAAGGAACATTATGAAACAGTGCACAATTTTTGTGGGTACCAATTCCCACCATGGTTTTTCCCTAGTTGGGTTTCCACATGAAAAACATGGTGTTCATATGGTGAATTTTTTTATGTGTTGTTATGTTTTACTTTTAGTTTATGCATATTGATGAACACTTAATGAGTTGTTCTAATAAACCAGTTTAACAGTTGGTTATCAGTGATTACTAGTAATGGTAATGAGTTTATTATTGGTTTATGTTTGATTTGAAGAATTTTTATAAGTTCAAGTTTTAAGTTTGAAATTATTGTTAATATTGATTCACCCCCCTCTCAGTATTAAGTAGATCCTCTAAGGTTATCAATTGGTATGAGAGAATTGGTCATCTGTGTGTAGAAAGCTTAACAGCTTGAGGGAAAGATCTTGAAGAAAGATGATCAAGAATGAAGGTCCCAAGTTTACCAAGGACAACTACTGGATATGTAAAGACCATATGAAGATATACATTAAAGGATTGGGTTCTCAGTATTGGAATCATGAGTTAACCAAATATGTTACTCCTCCTACTAGTCCCTTGACATCGGATGAGCTTAGAGAATAACAAGAAAACATTCAAGTCTTGGAAGTAATTGTAAGTACTTTATCTAATTCTGAGTATATAGATGTTCATGGATTAGAAACTACATTTGAGGTATGGGATAAAATAGAATTGATTTATTGAGGAGATGAACATGTTCAAAGAGAAAAAGAAGAAAGTTTAAGAGGCAAATTTGATGACATTAAAATGGTTGATGGTGAGAACATTGCACAATATGATCAAATGATTAAAGAATTTATAGGTGGTATTAAGAGTGTTGGAGGTAAGATTGATGATGATATTGTTGTTAGAAAAATTCTTAGAACTCACCTACCACAGTATGCTATTACAGTTTCTGCAATTCAATTACTGAGATCTATCTCTAAAGATAAAGTCATTGTTGATTCCATTATTGTAAAATTGACTACCTTTGAGCTAAACAACTTTGATAATAGTGTTTCAAAAACATATGAATCTACTTTTAAAACTTTTGTTATTGGTACATCTGTTAAGAAAGGAAAGGATATTTATCATAATCATGACTGTAGGTCTAGTCATGGCAGTAGTAGAGGTGAGGATGATAATGAAGATCATCTAATGGAACTTGAGGCACTATTGGCTAAAAGATTTCCTAGAGGCACCAATAAGTATATATGTAAATTACCCTTAAAGTGTTTCTCTTGCAATAAAACTGGACACATAGCTGCTAGTTGTCCAAACATTGATAAGAAAGAGAAGTTCAGGAAGTTCAAAGGAAAAGGGAAAAAACATTATGTAAAGTGGAATGTTGGATCCTAGTGACTCCCCGCCTAGGAGAGAGAATGGAATCCACTAGGATGATTTTCTCTTGGGAGGAACTTTAAATTTAAAAGAGGGGCTTGAATTAACTAGATCCAAATTTGAGGGAAACAAGGATGTGAATTATGAGTGGAATGCAAGTGGTTGAAGTATGATTTACCCTCTTTTGTAAATGAGAAAGTTGACTTGTTGAATTTACAGAAAAAAGAGAGGAAATGAGTAAAATGAGGAGCTACCAATTCAAGATCATGTTGTAAATTTGGATCTGAGCTAATTAAACTGACGCAGATCTGCCCTGCAAATTTGGAGAAAATTCATCCGGACCATGGCGGGAATGTACATGGTCTGCCACAAAATCTGCGAAATGAAAAGGGTTCTTCCGTCTTTGCAAATGAAGCCCAAACCTGCAATTATAGTTGTGCACCTACAACCTACACACAAAATAGAGAAGAAAGGGGGGTTGTAGATAGGAGTTTGCCTCATTCAAACCCCAGTTGAGGAATCAACCTTGAAAGAAAGTAATTGCAAATTCTTGAATGTAAACACTAGAAATATATACCCTGTAGATTTGCAACTTGTTGATGAGGATTTCTTTTCTTCTTGAATGTAACCACAAATTTTGTATAAAATGGCATGTAACATGACAAAAACCTAACACACACACATGCTTACAAATGAATGTTGTAATGGTGCTCCAATGGATGAATGAAGAAGACTTGAATGCTTGAATGCTTGATAATGACCTTGAAACCTTGCACCTTCTCCTTATGCTCTCTATCCATCTTTTTGTTGTCCATCTATCCTTGAATGAGGGTATTGAATTCCCTTTTACACATGCCTCAAGGATTAATTTTCAACCACTAAATATTGACAAAGAGGAATAACAAACCTTGAAGACAAGAAATGCATAGGAGATCATGCAAACCGAATATAGGACCACCCTAAGGGGTGAGGAAAAGGGTTCCATGCCCCTATTATCGGAAGAATGGGGTGCCACACCCCTCTCTTGCCCTATTTTGGGGCCTGGAAAAGCTCTAAAGTGGACACAAGATATGAAAGAGGAAAATTGAGGGTTGGAAATGCAGAAATAGGTCTTGATTAGGGAAGGAGATGTTGTCACCAAGGTGAGTACCCCAAATATAGTTAAAATTATAGGGGTAGAAGAAAGAGGGAGATGAAGATGAGGAACATAGAGAAATACCATAAGGAGTATAAGACATAACTAATATTAAGGAGAAAAAACCCCCAATCTTAGGGTCTTAAATCATGACAACATATGCAAGAGAACACAAAAGAGAAAGGCACAAGACACACACAAAAAAGACACATGACAAGAACAAGACACAAGATGACAAACTAACTAGCCAAAGAGATCTCGAGCTCAGATGTCTCAATAACTAATCAGGACACAAAGACCAATACCATCACATAAACATAAGCAATCATATAAAAGAGCAAAGCTAACATTATCCATGAACTATCAATACTAAAACTATGAGTTCATGAGAAGAAGAAGAAGAGAGAGAACATGAATACACACCTTGGTGATCCATGAGAAGAAAATCGAAGAAGAAAGAAACCATGGACGTCTCATCCCAAAATTTAGGTGATCCATGGAGAAAAGGACATGGAAAATATCGCCCCTAGAGCTTGCCTAGGTGATCCATGTAAAGAGAGAGAGAGAGAGTGAGAATACCATTACTTCCACTCAACCTCATGCATGTGTGTGCAAGTGAGGTTTGAAGCGCCTCATAGGAGTCTATGCTCGAGTACACTATAACTTGTATAGAATGTATAGTACAAGTATCAAGAAAGGTGTGATATCTCACTCTAAGAGACCGTTCTTTGGTTCCAAGAATAATCAGCCTACATAAGAGAAAAGTGGCATCATCTTGCTCTAAGAGGTTTCTCTCTTGTTCCAAGAATTTCTCACTATACAAAACAAGAAGATGTGAAGACATCTCACTCTAAGAGATCGTGCTCTGGTTCTAAGAATGACCCACTATACAAAAAGCGATGACATCTTTCTCTAAGAGGTTTCCCTCTGGTTACAAGAATGTCCCACTATTCAATGCATGAGAGAAGTATAGTACAAAGGACTATTGTGCATGGCCCCCCCTTAAGATGTCAACATAGGTTAATGTTGATATATTAAGGAAAGAAGAAAAAGGATACCTACCTTCACCACAAATAAGATATCCACTATGCAATATTGTCATATATCTAAGAAAGAGAGGTCATACTCTTCAAGCAAGGATAAGATAGTTCAAAAGAGATATCTTGTTCTAAGTATAAATGTGATCCTTGGAGGAGAAGAGATCTTTGTTTAAAACACATCTACCCCCAAGAGGAGTTGTCTTATACAAATATAACATCTTATAGAACAAGAATGCAACCCTTCCTCCTATATCTAGGTGAAAGGGATCTTTTATGAGTGATGACTCACTTTTATCCCCTAGAGGGATGGTTGAATTTATCATAGATGTACATTACCAGGTGTAAAAGAGGTCGTATTCAAGGACTAACACCTCTCGTATAAGAGAGAATCCTTGAGTGAACAACAACAATTCCACACAAGGAATGACATCGCGTACTAGAACTCACACCATCCACTTAATAGGGCAAAGTGGATCCCTAGAGAAAGAGAGATAGAAGGATCATTTCCCCCCAAGCTAAGGGACAATGATAAGAGCTTACACAATCTACTATAGAGAAATTAAACATAAGAAAATGTGCAATGAAATTACATGAACACATGCAAGAAAAGACATTAGTATATGTAAAATACACATCTCAAGAAGTGGTAATATTAGAAAAGAAGAGAGAATAAGCATCGTATATTCCCCAAGGGGGATTAATCATAAAATCATATCATTGTATGAAATGATAATCACATATGAAAAATGCAGCCCCTAAAAGAAATCATGATAAGAAACCAAAGGGAAAGGTGTAAAAATCCTTTCCCCCCAAGTGAAGAGAACAAGGAGAAACATTACACATTTTCTGATGGTGATTAGTTTCAAGTGATATGTCATCCTATTAGAACAAATCCTTTCAAGGAAGGGATACATACTTGTCAAGAGACCATTCCTTCTAAGGGGCATATCATACTTGTGAATAATCAAAACCATACAAGAGGTAAGATTTCCAAGAGAATGAAGGAAAGAGAAGAAGTACAATTATCATTAAAGATGCCCCTCTACAAGAAAAGAGGGAAACCAAAGAACAGTTATATCCTCACATAAGAATAATCCTATTCAAGAAAAGAGATCTAATAATGAATAATGCACAAGGATAGAGATAAATGAATAGAAAGAAGAAAAAATGGACTTCATGTTGCTACCCCAAAGTATGTTAAAGTAACACAATACCACCACTAATGATAAAGAGCTCTTGTTAAATGAGCTAATTATGTCATAGGGTGAAGAGAAACATGAAGGGAAAATAAGTGCTAAGGTGTTGGCATTTTTGATGATGATGTTGTGATTGTCATTGATGGACACACACTTGCTTTGAGATCACTTTTTGTATGTATGAGTTATGTTCAACCGGTATTATGTATTATAGTATTGACTATCGATGTTTTGCAGAAAGTGTTTACTGATCTCAAGTGGCATGAAGACCCAAGCGGTATGAAGACCTCAAGTGGTTCGAGGATCCTAAAGTGGTACGAAGAAACAAAGTGGTTGTTATCATTTTTCCCAGTCTTCATTTTGAGAAACCGGTAATTGGTAAAATATGTGAGCTAGTAATAGGTAAATGTATGAACTGGTATTACTCTGTGATGAGTTACCAACTGGTATTATTTTTGTTATGAGTTATCATCCACCAACACTTTGGTAGTGATTCTGTGTCGTGTTACCAAATGTGTCTAGATGCACTAAACCTAGGAACTTGCAATGTAATCCTATTGGACCGACATGAAATTAGATTCCTTTATAAGGACATCATGTCTATGGTTTTAGTGGGTGTTAGGGTTTTAAGGTGGTTGATGAGGTTTTTGCATGTGCGATCATAGAAGAAGATTAGGTCTCTATGAAGAAACAGACTGTGGGGATTTTGAAGACTGAAGTAATGCTGAAATGCATTAACAATGAGCTATCAAGGATCTAACCAAGCGTACTGTGCTAGTATTTAGATCACTCACTTGTTGATTACTCACATCTTCGACAAGTCTAAAACCCTTAACTGGGTAGACCTAGAAAAGCCTTTGTAAATCCTTTAACAAGGTGGTTCACAATTGTAGATCTAAAATCCTCTCATAAGGTAGTCTTTAATCAGACTTATCTCTTAACAGAGTTTGAGATTCCTAACAGGATCTGTTCTGGTGAAGAACATTGTATGACCTTAACCGGTCTGGTTACTATTCTGCAAATAGTTACTTGTGAGTTTCATCTCACCGTGGTTTTTCCCATTTTGGTTTCCACATCAAAATCTTTTGTGTTATGGTGATTGTGCTTCTATGGGTGAATGCCTTATTTTTTGTTTGGTTTGCATTTGTGTTAATCGGTTTGTTAGTAAAACAGTTATACCGATTTACTGCTAAATTATTTAAGTGTTTAAGTTCAGAATTTTTTGGTATACTAATTCACCCCCCCCCTCTCTTAGTATTCATCAATTGGTATTAGATCCAACCTTTCTATAAGTCTAACCACTTCGAAGGAGATATGGGGGAATGCACTATGAGGGAACTTACTCATCATCTCACATAGACTGAGAAAGCCTTTGATGAAATCAAAGTCAAATATAAAGCCTCTCTAGCAAAGAGAAGAGAGCATGCTGAAAAACTGATTGAGCTTACTGAAAATAGTTCCTCTGATGAAGCAGACATGGAAGCCCTAGTTGAAGAAGTTGAAAAATTGAATGAATCTAATGCTAACCTAAGAAGGGAACTGGAAGGACTGACTATTAGAATGTGTCAAGAGCTTGAGAATCAGAGGAAAGTTGAAGATCTGGTAAAAGACAAAGATCATGAGATCTCCAAGCTGAAGCAAGAAATTAGTGCACTTACCACTCATCTCCAAGAGAGTAAAGTGGAAAAAGAAGAAATACAAGGTGAACTAAACATGGCTATTTCTAAGAATGCAACCTTGAAGGAATCCAATGCTTCTATTTCCAAAGAACTCACTGAGTCAAAGGAAATACTTGCCAAATTCAATAAGAGCACTATTAAGCTAGAATAAAAGCTCGAATCAGCAAAACTGGTAAAGAATACTATTGGACTTGGTTTTTTTGGTTATGAGGAAGGTGAGACCTCTGGAAAAAAGGATGGAGAATCAAAGAAGCAACTGGCACCAAAGGATAAAGGTAAGCAAAAATTCAAACCTGTTTGCTTTAATTGTCTCAAGGAAGGACACACTGCCAATGTATGTAGAAGTAAGGCTTACAATAATTTTCCCTACTTTCTAAACAATAAGCCTAGATCCAATAGATTCAATGGAAACTATTATGCATGCAACAAGTTTGGGCATAGAGCATTTGAATGTAGGTCTGTTATACAAAACACTGGAAGATATCCTCAAAGAAATCAAGGAGTTTTTCCTGAATCCTCTGTGAACCAGAATCTAAACCAGTATAATTCCTATGACCATCAGTCAAGTGGTGGTGGCTATCAAGTGGCAACCAGTTGGAGAACAAACTATTTGATTTGTCATGGTAGCGGTCACACTACTGCAACTTGTAGGCGGAAGAATGGTAGAATGAACAATGGACCATGGAGAACACCTGGAGTGGTATGCTCTCACTCCAACAAACCGGGACACCCTACTAGAACCTACGGAATGAGAAAGAACATATTAGATGATATATCGATCACTCTAGAAGGAAAGATTGATGTTCAAACTGTTAAAGTAGATAAGAAGACAACATGGAAGAAGAAACCTAAAGAATTGTCACAAGAAGAACTGGTTTCTACACCTAGTGTGGAAGTCACTGAACCGACAAACTAAGCTTCAGAAAATCTTATGAGGAGCAAATCGGTGAAATGTTTCAAACCCTTAGTTTACATTGGTAAAAGACCTTAACCGGCATGTGTTACCTATCAATCGGTAGAAAACCGGAAATGGTAAAAGGCAAATTAGGGTTTACACCCTAATAGTGGAGAATTTATTATGGTAGGTGAAGAATTCATTTAAAAGGGATTTTCAAATCATTTTCACTTATCAATTTGTGAGCAAATAAATTTTCAAGTGTAGAGCAACAAAAAGTGATTTGTCTTGCGATTCAGAGAGATTTCAAAACTTTGAAGCAGAATCTAGAGATAATATCAATCAGTCAGGTGAAGAACACAAAGTGGTAATCCAGCAACCGAAGTAGTGTGTGGTGAAGCTGAAGTTGCAAACCCTAAATTGCAGATTTCTAAAGGTATTTATCAAAATTCTTGTTTATCCATTTATCATGGCTTCTACATTGCACTCCAGCTCTAGTGCACCTGATGATTTAGTAGATTTCATCCAACGGAAGGCGAAATACAATACCCTATCCCAGATACCCTCTGGTTTTATAGTTGAGGAAGGTATTTCATATTATATTGATTGCAAAATAGAAGACCTAGGATCTCTAGTGATCCATTCTCAGTTAAGTTTATTCTATGGGAAGGACAAGAAGATCAAATCGGCATACAACATTCTGGAAAGAAAGAAACTTCACAATGTGGTCTATTTTCTTGAAGAATTTATAGAAGATCACATCTACATCATTCTAAGAAGAGTGCATAGTGACAAAATGTATCTTGAGAGGACACATGACATCACATCGAAAGTGATTCATGCCATCACCAGTTTCTATAACGTTAGAGATGTGCCAACCCTAAGGAAAGTCATCAAGACCAAAATGACCAAGCTCACCAGTTCTATGAGTGACCAACGGGGAATGACTATCAATACTATCAAGGATGATCAAGTCAAATATGCATGCATGGTGATCGAATACTGGACATTCTATGCTACCAGAATTAACTCTGTCTCTACTATAGTAGTAAATGCTACCTATAGGATGATCATGGAAGATGCCTCATTTGATTTATGCACCTGTATGCAAAGGCAACTTCTGGTGAACCTGAAGTCTATTAAACAAGACAATGCCTTAAGATTTAAATTTGGACAACTATTGGTAGGATTGTTTTTCTACTTTCAAGGTTATTTCCGAGGAGTCTATGATATACAATGGTCCACTGACCAACCGGTTACTAAAAAAATCAGAGAGAGTCTTCAAGTGGTAGGAACTAGTAATTCTAAAGACCTAAACAAATGCTTTGATGAGTTCAGATGCAAGATGAGCTAGAGGATGAGAATATCTAGTGATATCATCAAGAAGTATGAAGAGGACATCTTCTTTATCATCAGAGTAGATGAGTGCATAATGGAGGCAGTTGAGCCTAGAAAAGAAGAAGTGGAGCCCATGGGATATGAGGTAATGTATGACATGCTAGATGAGTATGCCTCTACCCTACTTTCCTCACCTCTTGATCCTAAGAAGAAGAGAATCAACACCTATTTGGAGAGGGTAACACCAGTTGAATATCCTTCAGTAAAGAAGGGAAAGGTAGTGCCATCGGTATCGGCACCGGTTACTTCAACAAGTCCTAAAGCAACCAAGCGGTCATCGGCAAAGAAGAAACCATAAGTTGCACCTACCAAGGTCTTTGAAAGGAAGCGGAAAACTAAGAACACCTCACCAAATTCTGAGGATACAAAACTTGAGGTACAACCTAAAATGACTAGGCAAACAAGGAAGAAGACAAAGACAACTAGAAATGAATCGGCATCATCAGCACTAGTAAATATAGACATTTCCTGTTACAAACCTTTGACACATTGTCAAAAAACTATCAAGAATATTAGGAGAAAATTTTTAAGTGATTTAATAGATCATTTTGATGATTTTAATGACAATGAAAAGGAGGAAGCTGAATAGGAAGTTATTCAATATTTATGTATTAATGACCGGTCACCATCAGAAATTAGATCTGTGACATTGGATTTTTTATATAATTCTTTAGATAACAAATGGTGCATTTCCATAGAAAAGGAACAAGAAATAAGAGAAGAAATATTTGCACAATATTTTCCTGATATGTCAAATTCAGAACTTTATGAAGTTATGGAGAAGTACAAAGGCCTCTTCTTCATGAGAAGAAGAAGACTCCTGTTATTGGAAGGGAAAGTCCCTGAAGTGGTAAAAGATACCCACTCACATGCAAAAGTTGCTCTAAGGTTGCACCAAGTGTCTGAAGCCAACAAGAAGGCTGAGCAAGAACTGGAAACTGGAAAACTGGATGAGGTGTATGATGGTGAAGGAGAACTGGTCACTAAATAGATGGACACAATTGACGTTGATGCTTTGGATGGTGAAAATGTCACTCTAGATTTAGAAAAGGAAAAGGTTGACAAAGAGAGAGTGGACAAGGAAAAGGCTGATAAAGCGTAAGCAAAGAAAGAGAAAAAGAATAAAGAGGAAGAGGAGAAGAAGAAAAAGGAAGATGAGAAGAATAAAAAGGAAGAGGAGAAGAAGAAAGAGGAAGATGAGAAGAAGAAAAAGGAAGAGGAGAAGAAGAAACAGGAAGAGAAGAAGAAGAAAAAGAAAGAGGAGAAGAAGAAACAAGAAGAGGAGAAGAGAAAAGAGGAAGAGAAGAGGAAATGGGAAGAGGAGAAGAAGAAAGAAGAAGACAAGTAGAAAGAAGAAGATAGAAAGGAGGAAGAAGAAAAGAGAAAGAAAGAAGCAGAGGAGAAAAAGAAGGCTGAAGAGGAAAAGTAAAGAGCCAAAGAGAAGGAGGAAGTGGCAAAGGGCACACAAGTGGAGACCCCAAAGGCAACTGGTAGTCAAGCCAAACCAGCTGACATTACCAGTCCCATTGACCTCTAATCCACAAATGAAATGAAGCTGCTCCAAAGCATTAAGCTTGCCCAAGAGCAACTAGAAGTGCTAAGGAGGAAGGAGCAAGATGTCATTCAAACTGCAGTGGAAACTCTTACCCATTTGATTCTTGGTACCAACCTCCCTAGTACCGATTCCTCTTTGGCCCAACTGAAACTTTTATGCACTATTGTAGAGGACCAGGTGCAATTCCTGGAAGATGTTGCAGAAGCCAATGCACAAAAGAAGCATCAAAAGGAACTAAACACTACCTTAGTGAAGAAATTAAACGAGCTCCAGTTTGAACTTTAGAAAGCACAGAAAGACATAAAAGATGCTATGGATGAGGGGAAATTACTGTTCAGTAAGATAAACCAACCCCATCTATTATATGATGATGTGCTTGCTCAGAAAGACAAACTACAATGTGATTTGTAGGCATATATAAGCACCTTCAAGATGCCCTATGATTCCTTCACCACATATGGGAAAACCATTCACTAGTTTCAACTCCAGACTGGCAGAATAGAGTTGGAGATCACCAACCAGACTCGAGATTTGTAGGAACCTCAATTGGTTCTACTACCTCAATTGTAAATACTTCAGAAGTGCTATCTCAATCTGGATACCTTAATGGTCACTCATGAGATGAGTACCTTGGATGCCATGGAGGAATAGGTATCCCCGATGCAAACAGAAAGTGAGGTTGCTACCTCATTGCTTGACTCATGGTCTCTATCCATGAAGACCTTCATGTAGGATTTTAAATCAGTTTTTGATAAGTTTCACTCATTATTGTCATAAACATTTATTATATTAATGATAATGAGAAACAGGGGTTATTCTGCAATACTTTGTCATTGTTGGCAAAGGGGGAGTAGTATTCTGTATTTAAAATTTTGGTGAATGCCATGTATGCCTTCATGTTATCTCTTTAAGGGACTAGTATACATTGTATTTTCTGCAAAAGGGATAGTGTATGTGCTTACAGGGAGTAATTTTGATTATGGAATATTTTTGTTGTAAAACACTTAGATGTCAAAATTTTTCCTAAGTGTTTCTATCAATGCCAAAGGGGGAGATTGTTAGCATTTTTTTATGATGATGTTGTGATTGTCATTGATGGACACACACTTGCTTTGAGATCACTTTTTGTATGTATGAGTTATGTTCAACCAGTATTTGATCCAACTGGTATTATGTATTATAGTCTTTAGACTATCGGTGTTTTGCAGAAAGTGTTTACTGATCTCAAGCAGTATGAAGACCCAAATGGTATGAAGACCTAAAGCGGTTTGAGGATCCCAAAGAAGTATGAAGAAACAAAGCGGTTGTTATCATTTTTCCCAATCTTCATTTTGACAAACCAGTAATCGGTAAAATATGTGAGCCAGTAATAGGTAAATGTATGAACCGGTATTACTCTATGATGAGTTACCAACCGGTATTATTTTTGTGTTGAGTTATCATCCACCGACACTTTGATGGTGATTATGTACCATGTTACCAAATGTGTCCAGATGCACTAAACTTAGGAACTTGCAATGTAATCCTATTAGACTGACATGAAATCAAATTCCTTTATAAGGACATCATGGCTAGGGTTTTAGTGGGTTTTAGGGTTTTAAGGTGGTTGATGAGGTTTTTGCATGTGCAATCACAGAAGAAGATTAGGTCTGTGTGAAGAAATAGAGTGTGGAGATTTTGAAGACTAAAGTAATGCTGAAATGCATTAACAATGAGCTATCAAGGATCTAACCAAGCATATTGTGCTAGTATTTAGATCACTCACTTGTTGATTACTCACATCTTCGACAAGTCTGAAACCCTTAACTGGGTAGGCCTGGAAAAGCCTTTGTAAATCCTCTAACAAGGTGGTTCACAACTATGGATCTAAAATACTCTCACAGGTAGTCTTTAATCAGACTTATCTCCTAACAGAGATTAAGATTCCTAATAGGATCTGTTCTGGTGAAGAACATTGTATGACCTTAACCGGTCTGGTTACTATTCTGCAGATAGTTACTTGTGAGTTTCATCTCACTGTGGTTTTTCCCATTTGGGTTTCCACGTCAAAAGGTCTTGTGATATGGTGATTGTGCTTCTATGGGTGAATGCCTTATTTGTTGTTTGGTTTGCATTTGTGTTAACCTGTTTGTTAGTAAAAGAGTTATACCGGTTTACTGCTAAACTATTTAAGTGTTTAAGTTCATTATTTTTTGGTGTACTAATTCACCCCCCTCTTAGTATTCATCATAAGGCATGATGTTTTTACCAAGAAATATAGCTAGATCCTCTGTGAGACAAATGTGTGCAAGATCATATTGTAGTTCAACAAATTTCTTAAATGCATAACATTTTCCAATAGTATGTGAATATAAATCATGAAAAATGGAATATTCAATACCTTTCATGGAAATATTCTTTTCATATTTCAACCTCCAATAGATTCTTGTAGATAATTTTTCAGGATGGTAAATATCATCTTCCCATGAAGAAGAGGGTTTGTTAGGAGAAGGGGTTTCATCATCCACAATTCTAATTTTGCCACTATCTATGCCATTTTGAATAGATTTTTGAAAATCAAGGCAATCATCAACATTATAGTCATGGGTTTGATGAAATGAACAAAAAGGACTCTTTGAAGAAGAATAATTCGTGCGGGATCTCTTGATTTGTTGTTGTTAAAGGTAATCTTTAAAGTTTTGAAGTCTAAGGAATTCGTCCATAGAAAGAGGGCTACCACTTGTTTTATGATTTAACCACTGAATTTTTAGAATAAAGAGACAAATTTGAATTACAATTTTGAAATAGAAATCAGATCTAAAATAAGCAATTGAAATTTTACACCTCACAAGCTTAATGTTTTCAACATGAAAAATTAAGGTTTTTGTGCAATTAACATCTAAAATTTGCAAATAGATCAAACTTGGAAACAAAAATTTGAAATTCAAATTGCAATTAATCAAATCTAAGAATGAGAAATCAAAATTAATCTGTAACACGTCGGGCTCACCAAAATGTAAAGTGGAAAATTGGATCCTAGTGACTCCCCACCTAGGAGAGAGAAAGGAAGCCACTAGGATGATTTTCACTTGGGAGGAACTTTACATTCAAAAGAGGGGCTTGAATCCACTAGATTTGAATTCTAGGAAAACAAGGATGTGAATTCTGAGTGGATTGCAAGTGGTTGAAGTATGATTTACCCTCTCTTGTAAATGAGAAAGTTGACTTGTTGACTGTTGGCATATGCACACTCCAATGAGACATTGTATGTGATTGAAGGTTTTGTCATTAATGGCAACATTGCAATCCTATGGCACCGGCAAGACATTATACTGGCAAAGCATTACATAGGCAACCTTACAATCCTTTGGCATGTTCAAGACATTATACTGACAAAGCATTACACCGACAAGACAGTGCACTAGCACCGACACAGAAGAAAACATGTATACCGGCATAGATGCCCACAAGATTTTTATTATGTAATATTTTCTTTATTATTGGAAGCCAACTTGGGAAATTGTAAAATGACTCTTATATATAAAGGAGATCATTGTAGACATTTGTGGAAGTGATGTAAGAAGCATTAAGGAAAATATTAGGCAGACCTAATGTGCCAAATATAGGTCAAGGGTATATGTAAAGAACAAAGCAGGAACCAATACTGAATATGGCATTGAAGATGCTATTGTAAAGAAGTACAAGTAATTGGATTAGTATAATCCTTATTGTAAGTTAGTGTGACTTCTCATTGAGCAGTGAGCTCTAGGAAGTTGGCCTTCCTACATGTGCAAGCCCCTATTATAAGTAGTATTCTCTTAGTGGCTAGTGAGTGAATATTGTGGGTCACAAATCCCACCAAGGTTTTTCCCACACCGGGTTTCCTCGTTAAACATCTTGTGTTATGGTGTACTTTTCATGTGGATATTCTTGATTCTGTTTATTGCATTATTTCTTGCATACCAGTACACTGTTATATTATGTTCTACATGTTTTAACTTAAGAAATTCCTATTACCGGTTAGATACTGGTTCATCCCCCCCTCTCAGTATCTGTGGGACCCCTAAAAATTGGTATTAGAGCTTGGTCCTGTATTTCCAAAAGCCTAATAGCTTGAGGAAGATCTTGACACTGATAAAGATGGAAAATCAGATGAAGCAACTTGAAGGAGCTCTTACAGACTATAATGCAGAGAAATTGAAAAATATCAAATTAGAAGATGATTTAAGAGTTGCTCAAGATATCATTCAGGCACTTCAAGAAAATTTTATTGTTGCAAGAAATAAGAGAAGAGAACTTTGTGAAAAATTGCAAAATGAAAATGATGAAAATGAATCACTTAATGATATGATAAGCAAGTTGAAACAAGAGATCATGACAACAAAAAATGAAATGCGGGATGTGACTATGAGATTTTGCAAAGAGATTGAGGATAGGAAGAAGAATAAAGAAGAATTGACCAAAAGACTAAGTGATGCAGCAAATGAGAATACAAGATTTAGCTATGAAAATGACATGTTGAAGACAGATCTGATGCATACTCAGAATGACTCAAATGAACTGATGAGACAAAAAGAAATCTTGGAAAGGGAACTGGAAACTGCAAATCAACATAAAGAAAAATTCAAGAAAAGCTCAGAGGAACTTGGTATCTTGCTAAAGAATCAAAAACCTAAAGGTGACACTTCTGGAATTGGCTTTGAAGTTGGTGAAAGCTCCAGTACTGCAAATACTCAGGATCACAACAAACTGATAAGACAACCTAATGCCTATAAATTTAATGGAAAATGCTTTAACTGTAATAAGTATGGTCATAGAGAAAATGAATGTAGATCTAGGAATTATTAGAATATCAATACAACCATCGGTCAATGTTCAAAATGCAACAAAGTTGGTCACAACTTTGAAAACTGCAAAATGAATGTGAGATGTTATGTTTGTGGAAGATTTAGACATTTATCAAATCAATGTAGAACACAAACTCACATAGGTTATGGGAAAGCTATTCAGAAGAATAATGTAACTTGTTATGCATGTAACAAGATTGGGCATATTGCTAAATTTTGTAGAAGTAAAGGAATACCAGTAGACAATGAAAGTGCTAGCTTGAAAGGTAAAGAAAAAGTTGAAGAGGTTAAGCAAGAACTCTCAAAACAATGGATTAGAAAAGCTGATCTAAATATTGGGAATACTTCTCCACCGGTAGAACCAAACAATGCTTCACTGGTAGGATAGAGTAATACTTCACTGGTAGGATAGAGTAGTGCTCCACCGGCAGGAAGTTCTTCATCTAATTGAAGAAAATTTCCTTGAGGGTTTGGCAATCTAATGACACATGTGCTAATTATTCCCTTGGTTAGAGATGTGAATACTTAACTGGCATATAATAAATGTGGTAGATGGTGAAAAGACATTATAAAATAAGGTTTTGGCTCCATTTCATTTCATTGGGATTTCAAATTTTGAGAGAGCACGAAGATTCCAAGCTAAGGCATTTCGAGCAAGAAGCAAGCACACTCCAAGCAATCATCCATCCAAGGAAGAAAAAGGTATTTAATCATGGCATCCATCTCTACAATTGAATACATAACAAACCCTACTATTGTTGAAGTAATTAAAAGACCTAGGCCCATATTTCAGTTAGTTCCCGAGATAGCAAAGAAGGATGATACCTTAGGTGCTTTTTCTCAAATCGCTAAAGGAGTTGTATATACTAAAGACCCTAGAATGTACATCCACTGCAACATTGAAGAGTTAGGAGATGAGAAAATCAAAACCATGTATAAAACCGTAATATGTGATGATACTGGCACTGTTAAAGATGAACACAAGGTTATTGAAACCCTAGGATTCACAAAAATCCTTAGCATTCCTGAATTTCCTAAGGATGTGATTAGGATAGTTTTAAGCAGAGTTCATGGAGAATTTTTCTGGTTAGATGCAATCCATAAGATTACCAAGGAGGCTGCAAAAGCTATCACAGGGTTACCGACCACTGGTAAGAGACTAGATAAAACCAAGAAGGTTCCAAATGACCTAGTTACAAAACTAACTAGTGCAACATTCGATAAGAGATCTCTAAGGGTCAATGATGTAAAAGATATCAATGTGAGATTCATAAGTATGATATTAGGTTACAAAGCCACTCATGCTAATAGACTTAACTTAGCTTCAAGTTTATGCATTAAGAGTGCTTATGATATGGTAACAGACAATGCAAAAATTGACATCTGTGAATGGTTAAAGGATGAACTAATTGACAACCTTAGAAAAATCAAGAAGGACAAGAAAGGAACTTTTAGATTTGGAAATTTGTTAGTATGTTTAATGCTACACATACCAAAATAGGTTCCCGGTATAGGTTATAAAGAACTTGGATATGACATACCGGTAGGAAAGCAATTGAAAAAACTATTCAATACCATGGGTGAGAACAAGGAGAACAATATTCATGACTTTTTCCAAGCATTGAAGACCAAAATGAAGCAAAGAATAAGGTTATCTCCGAAAATAGTAGACAAATACAAAGATGACATATGCTTTGTTATTAAGAAAGATGAAATTTGGATGGAAGCGGTCATCCCAAGGACAATTTGGGTAATTGAGATGGGCTATGAAACAGATGACCACATAGTTGAAATATATGCCAAAGCACTTTTGGAAGCCCCCAATGAACCTAAAGAAGAAGTATTTGGTAGTGCTGAGACTATAGAAAGCCAAATACAATCAAAGAAAATAGTAAAGAAGGTTGAGGCATTTGTAAGGAAAGGATCCAAGCAAGTAAAGGCCATTAAGGAAGATGTATTGAAGAAAACCATCATAACAGAGGATGAGTTGGTGGCTCCACAACCTGAAACTCATCTATCACCAGTAGGTACTTCTTTGGAAGGTGACATGCTAGCAACTTTTAAAAGAGTTGTTAGAAAAAGAAATCCCTCACCAGCAACCACTCCTTCACCTAGAAGAACAAGGCAAAAGCAACAGGCAGTGAGATCTCTAGCTAGAAAGGCCACACCCAAGAAGAAGCTGACACTAAAGAAAAAGAAAAGGAAAAACAATGACCTGACACCTCTTGATATATTGTTAAATGAAATCACAGAGGAAGGAAAACCAAAAAATATAGAGAAAATTTATGACACTCTAACTACTGATGAGAAAGAGCAAGTTGAGAATAGTGTGATATTGCATATGGACATGTACAAGAAATTTTTGATGGAAGTAGCAAATAAAATTCCTGATGATTTATTCAAAAGACTTGAGGCCAGAAGGCAAGAAGTGATAGAATTAGATAAGAAAATAAAAATAGAGAAGCTACTTGTTGTATATCCGGTAAACTCTCCCAAGGAAATTGATGATTTGATTGCTCAAGCAAACCGATCAATATTCTTTACTGCACACTGCCATATTCCACTAATGGCAGGAAGAGTCAATGAAGTAACAAAGGAAATAGAAGATGATTGGGATATATTCCTGGTTGACAAAGAAAAACAAGAAGAGTACAGGAACCCTAAACCTATAAAGGTATATCAGAAAGACAGGGACAAGGGGAAAGGTAAAGTTGGTGGACCACCAAGCATCAAAGTTAAAGACAAACTACCCCCACTGGTGAAAATTACAACTACTAAAAATCAACTGGCAGCAGAAAGTATGGATGTAGAGGATAACAATCCTAATTCTAAAGTCCTATATATTGTAAATGTTGATACTCATAAGATCAACATAATAGTAGATAAAGATACAATTGACAAGTCAGATATGACAAATGAGCCTCCGGTAGCAGGGGAAACAGAGAAACCGACAGAAGATATAGAGAAAAAGGTAGAAACTAAGGCATAGACAGAGACAATGCAACATATAGAGAAACCAACGGAGCTAAAGGCTTCAAAATAGGTACACAAGGAAACAGTGCCACCGGTAAGTAGTGAAGTAGGAAAACTAGTGCTAAAAGAAATACAGACACAAACTGACCTGCCAGAGGTCAATACAAGCATGGTTACTTCCACCGGTACTCAGATAGTTGGATCATCATCAACATTCAAGTCAACAAATGTGACTGAGGTATTACTTGACTCCATCAAGAAAATAACTGACTGCAACTCACAGGCTTATAAGGCAATTGATGATTCTATACCAATTTTGAAGGTAATAGCTCCCAACTGTAATATAGATAATAAAGATTCTTTAGGATAATTGGATACATTGTGTAAATATATTTCTGAAAACATTGAGAAAATAAAGGAAGAATTAGTAAAGGATAAGGTAGAGATTGAGAAATAGAAATTCTTTGATGAGGAAATAAAGAAGTGTAATAGAGATTTTGATACACTTCTACCAGAACTATGTAGTTTGTTGAAAGAATGCAAAAATTTGTATAAAGATACATGTAAAACAAACTTTTTGACTGTAGATATTAACAAGAAAATAAGCAAGACATAGGATGAGATAAATAAGCTTGCAGACAATTTTGTCAACTCACCTGATTCATTATCAGTTTTTTAAGAGAAGATAGCAAATTTTGAGGAAGAACTACTCAAACTGGAAAGAGAGAAAGAGAGAATAATAAACAAGGCAAAACATTTGAGATCTAAACTGAGTCCAAGATTGGACTATTTAGCATCTCTATGGAACGAAATTTCAGAGGCATTAACGCAGGGAAGCAAAACACCAGCAGAGAATTTGCACCATCTCATCGGTACAATGAAGAGAACTAAGACAACAATAAAAGATAGTAATAAATTTATGGATAGTATAAATTTAAATTTGCGAGATCTTTTTCAGATAATAACTACCCAGCTACAAGGTTGAGGATATGGATAGATGAACCTACAAACTCTACTGACATCTTGACAACCTTTGTCATTGATGTCAAAGGGAGAGTAGTGGGATGAGAAAATTCAAAACACAGGAATCATATGCTCAGGGGGAGCTCTCACATTTTTGGTAACATTTTTGGACTACACATTTTTGGATACTTTTTAAAAATTTCTCCTGAGTGTTGCCATCAATGCCAAAGGGGGAGATTGTCCAATGAGACAATGTATGTGATTGAAGGTTTTGTCATTAATGGCAACCTTGCAATCCTATGGCATCGGCAAGACATTATACCAACAAAACATTACATAGGAAACCTTGCAATCCTATGGCATCGGCAAGACATTATATCGGCAAAGCATTACACCGACAAGACAGTGCACTGGCACTAGCACAGAAGAAAACATGTATACCAGCACAAAGGCCCACAGGATTTTTGTTATGTAATATTTTGTTTATTATTGTAAGCTGACTTGGAAAATTGTAAAATGACTCTTATATATAAAGGACATCATTGTAGACATTTGTGGAAGTGATGTAAGAAGCATTAAAGAAAATATTAGGTAGACCTAATGTGTGAAATATAGGTCAAGGGTATATGTAAAGAATAGAGCAGGAACCGGAACTGAATCTGGCATTGAAGATGCTATTCTAAAGTAGTACAAGTCATTGGATTAGTATAACCCTTATTGTAAGTTAGTGTGACTTCTCATTGGGTAGCGAGCTCTAGGCAGTTGGCCTTCCTACATGTGTAGGCCCCTATTGGAAGTAATATTCTCTTATTGGCTAGTGAGTGAATATTGTGGGTCACAAATCCCACTGAGGTTTTTCCCACATCGGGTTTCCTCATTAAACATCTTGTGTTATGGTGTACTTTTCATGTGGATATTCTAGATTCTGTTTATTGCATTATTTCTTGCATACTGATACACTGTTATATTATTTTCTGCATGTTTTAACTTAAGAAATTCTTATTATCGGGTAGATACTGATTCACCCCCCCTCTCGGTATCTGTGGGACCCCTAACATTGACTACAGAAAACAAAGAGGAAATGAGTGAAATGAGGAGCTACCAGTTCGGGATTGTTCTGTAACTTTGGATGTGAGCACATTAGATTGATGTGGATCTACCCTACAAATTTGGAGAAAAGTCTTTGCGACCATGGCGAGAATGTACATGGTCTGCCACAAAATTTGTGAAATGAAAAGGGTTCTTCCATCATTGCAAATGAAGCCTAATACTGCAATAACAGTTGCACACCTGCAACCTACAAACAGTAAAGAGAAGAAAGGGGGGTTGTGGATAGGGGTTTTCCTCAGTCAAACCTCGGCTGAAGAATCAACTTTGAATAAATAATTGCAAATTCTTGAATGTAAACAATGGATATATATACCTTGTATATCTGCAACTTGTTGATGATGATTTCTTTTCTTCTTGAATGTAACCAAAAATGTTATATGAAATGGCATGTAACATGACAAAACCCTAACACACACAAAGGCTTACAAATGAATGTTGTAATGTTGCTCCAATTGATGAGTGAAGAAGACTTGAATGCTTGAATGCTTGAAGATGACCTTGAAATCTTTTACCTTATCCTTATGCTTGCTATGTATCTTTTTTGTTGTTCATCCATCCTTGAATGGGGGTATTGAATTCTCTATTATACATGCCTCAAGGATTAATTTTCAACCATTTAAGGCCAACAAAGAGGAATAAAAAACCATGAAGACCAAAAATATATATAGCAAATCAGGAAGACTGAACATAGGACCACCCTAAGAGGTGAGGAAAAGGGTGCCACACCCCTATCCTATTGGGATAGGGGTGCCATGCCCCTGTCCTAGGGCGGACAGGGGTGCCATGCCCCTATTGTGCCCTATTTTGTGGCCTGGGCAAGGTCTACAGAAGACACAAGATATGAAGAAGGAAGAGTGAAGGGTTGGAAATGCATAAATAGGTCCTAGTTAGGGAAGGAGATGTCGTTGCCAAGGTGAGGACCCCAAATATGGTTAAAATTGTAGGGGTCACAATTTTATGAAACTACCCATTGCTATGTTGCAGTTGATGAAGGCATGACTAATGAAGAATCAGAAGATGATGACAATGAGGAGATAGTGTTTGTTTTTGTGAAGGAAGATCTGACTAATGAAAAGGAATTGGTGTCTCACATGGATAGTAGTGATGAATGGATAATAGATAGTGGTTGCTCACACCACATGATCGGCGATAGAAACAAGTTTTTATACCTTCAAGAATTTGATTGAGGTATAGTAATATTTGGTAACAACTCACCCTACATAGTTAGAGGTAAAGAAACTATTTCATTAAATGGAAAAAAAAAGCAAAGGATGTATTTTGGGTTGATGGATTAAAGCATAACCTTTTGAGTGTTGTTCAAATAAATGCATGGAAATCTGGAAAGAAGATAAGAGATAATATTTTTCATCTGAATACCAGTGTGAATAGTTGTTTGGTGGAAAAGATTCAAGATAGCTAGTTATGGTACAAGAGATTTTGTCATGTTAATTTTGACAATTTGATAAAGGTTAGTAAATCAAGTATTGTGAGAGGTTTTCCCTAGATTTTTAAACAAGATAATGTGTTATGTAAAGACTATTAGATGGGTAAGATGACTTTGGTATCTTTAAAGAGTAAGTCTTGCTCTTTAGAAAATATCCTTGATTTGGTTCATAGTGATCTTTATGGTCCTATTAGGACTAAGAGTTATTTTGGTGATAGATATTTCATGATTTTCACTAATGATTTTTCTAAGATGATGTGGGTAACTTTTCTGAGAGAAAAGTTAGTTAGAGGAATTCAACAAATTCAAAGCATTCAAAGCTTTAGTTGAGAAAGAAACCAAGAAGAATTTGAGATGTTTAATATCTGACCAGGGTGGAGAATTTACTTTTGATGAATTTGTAAAGTTCTGTGATGAACATGGAATCAAGAGGCAGATGTCAACTCCTAGAACTCCACAAAAGAATGGGATAGTAGAGAGGATGAATAGAACAAATGTTGAAGCTTCTAGAACCATGTTGATTCAAGGTGAAGTACCAAAAATATTTTGGAGAGAAGCATTTAGCACTGTTGTTTACACTTTCAGTCGGGTACTTGTCAAGAGAGGTAATAAAAAAACACCTTATGAATTATGGCATGGAAAGACTCCTCCTATAAATTATTTTAAAATTTTGGGAGTAGATGTTTAATTAAACATGATGATTACATTGGAAAGTTTGATGCAAAGTGTGATGAAGGTATTTTTCTTGGTTACTCTACTAAGAGTAAGGCTTTCAAATGTTATAACAAGAAAACAAAAAAGATCATTGAGAGTGATAATGTGAAATTAGATGAACTCTTTGAGAAATCTGATGTGACCAGAAGATCTGAACCTAAGAAAGATGAAGATAAACTTATGTTTAATGAACCGGAGGTACAAAAGAATGATGAGTAGAACAATGCAGAAATAGGTGCTCAACTGGTAAATGTAGAGAGCAATGAAGAAGTTGAAGAACATGAAGAAGAAGGGAAAACACTGGAATCAATAATACCAAGATATGTTAGAATGAATCATTCAGAAGAACAAACTATAGGATTTAAAATGCTGGTGTACAAACAAGAAGGAAAATCAGAGCAAACTCATGTCTGATTTCATCTATAGAGCCTAAAACAGTAAGAGAGACATTGAAAGATTATGATTGGATTAATTCCATGAATGAAGAATTGGATCAGATTGAGAAGAACAAGACATGGACACTTGTTACCAGACTAGAATATAAGAATTTGATTGACACTAAATGGGTCTTTACAAACAAGTTGAATGAAGAAAGAAAGGTTGTGAGGAATAAAAAAAGGTTGGTATGCAAAGGCTATTTACAAGAAGGAGAAGACTATGGAGAAACCTTTGCACCGATTGTGAGATTAAAAGGAGTAAGAAGTTTACTTTCTTATGTTGCATTTAAAGGATTTAAGATCTACCAGATGGATGTTAAATCTGCTTTTCTTAATGGCATCATTGAGGAAGAAGTATACATAGGAAAACTAGATGGATTTGCTTTAACTAAGGATAAACATATGGTTTGCAAGTTACATAAGGCATTGTATGGATTGAATCAGGCACTGAGGGCATGGTTTGGAAGATTGCATGCATACCTGATCAAGATGGGATTCTAGTGTACTAGTGAGGATAGTAACATATATCTTATGACTCATGGAGACAAAGTATTGATAATTGAAGTATTTGTAAATGATATTTTTTTGGAGGTGATGATGATTTATCTATGGCATTTGCTGAGGAGATGAAGAAATAATTTGAAATGGCTCTTATTCATGAAATTAAGTTTTTCATTGGGTTGCAGGTCCAATAATTGGATGGTGGAATATTTATCTATCAGAGTAAGTATGTAAAGGAAGTGTTGAAAACATTTGGCATGGAGGATTGTAAACCATTTGGTACTTTGATAGTGACAGGTTGTAAATTGTCTAAGCAAGATGATTCACCCTCTATTGATGAAAAGGAATATAGGTCCATGACCGATAAGTTGCATTATGTTGTTCACACTATGCCTAATATTGCACATGTTGTTGGTTTGGTTGCTATATTTCAGAAGGATCCCAAGGAGACTCACTTGGTAGTAGTGAAAAGGATATTTTGGTACTTGAAAGGCATAATAGACTATTATTTATCGTATCCTTAGAAAAAAGATTTTTCTTTAGAAGTGTTTACTGATACAGATTGGGAAGGCAATGTTGATGACCAAAAAAGCACTACTGGTAGAACTTTTCTTCTTGGAGGTAGATTGGATTCTTGGACAAGTAAGAAGAAAACTTTTGTATCATAGTCAACAACAGAGGCAGAGTATGTTGAAGCATGAATGAATTACATGTAGGCAATCTCGATGAGACATATATTAGAAGGTTTTAAACTTGATATGTCTAAACCAATAACTATTTATTGTGACAATAAAATTGCTATTAATATTTCAAAAAATCTTGTGTTACATGCAAGGACAAATCAGATAGAATTGAAATATCACTTTTTGAGGGAGAGAGTCCAAGAGAAGCAAGTAAGAATGGAGTATGTGTCCAGCAAAGAACAGTTAGCAGACATTTTTACTAAACCATTACCGAATACTACCTTTGAGTACCTGAGAGGTAAATTAGGGGCTAGACCCCTACATAAGAAGAACTAAGATGCAAGAGATGCATCAATCAAGTGGTCTTACTGAATATTTTTCACTGAGGATTGATGAAATGGTGGCGACTACGTAGGGGGAGCAACTTAGATAAACTTTGATGACTGGTGATGCATATGTACCTTTGGTATTGTTGTCAAAGGGGGACAATAAATATATTACCCTAAGGAGGAGAAGATGTGTAATAGAAAGAGGGAGAAGAAACAAAGATTCGGTTCCAGCTGAAGATGAGCTGAGTGTATCAACAAAAGAGTGAAGTACAACAGAGAAGTTTCAAAACTAAGCAGCATGATTTTGGTTGAATATGTTGGAGTTTATGTTGGTGTTGCCATTAATGCCAAAGGGGGAGAATGTTGGCATGATTGGCATAACTGATGTAGATCAAGAATGGTGACTGAACTGATAAAGGATTGTTTCTGATGACATTGTGATGAAGAGATTGAGATTGCATGACCAGATGAATTTGATTAGTTATTTATGTTTTCATTGATGGCAACTAATTTTTACTATGTTGTATTTTGTCATCTAAGTCTTTTTGGTCTACCAAAAATTCCTTACTGATATTATAGACAGTGAACTAGGAATTAGGACCTTAACCGAAAAATGAGGAATGTTTTGATTTGATCTGGTGATTGGTGATGATTAAAGTGTTATGGTTTGGAAAGTGAGCTTGTATCATTGTAATATGTATTTGACCGGAATCGCATCATGTTTTGGTTATGAGAAATCATGTTTATAATTTATGTTGTATTTTTGATAGGGTTTAACAAAGGTTTAAGGACCAGTAAATAATTCTCTTAAACAATAATGATTTTTAGTTTGGTGGTGATCTACATCAAGTTCAAATATTGGTGATAACGTGGCACAAAACATGTGAAGTGTTTGAAAGATGTTTTGGCACGTTTGGAGAGAAAACTTATTGGGAATATGCAAAATGCTTAGTGGAGTGTTCTAAGGGTTTGACTTTGTATCACATCGAGATGCAATGATCATTCAATGATTGTAATTGATTGTAATGATCCATATGATAATCAATGATTATCTGTAATGAATTGTAAAATATCTATGATGATCTATGTTCTAAGTCTTACGGATTTGTAACCAACCAAGTTATAAAGGTTATTTATGTCGGTACAGTTGATGTTTGTTGTGTCAGTGTTTTTGAGAAAAGTATCAAAATCCCTTAACCAAGTAGGTCCTAACATGCCTTACATTGTAAATCCCTTAAATGAGTAGCTCTATATCAAAGTGTTAAATCCTCTTGTGAGGTTGATCCTAATAGGTCAAAGATCCTAATAGGGCTCATCATCTAAATCCCTTCACCATGTGACTCCTAAAAGGGTCTTCTCCTAACAGGGAATCATTGTAAGCTTCTAACTGGGCTAGGCTCCTAACAGGGTGCATTCCAAAAGAGTGCATAATTTTTGTTGGTACCAATTCCCACCATGGTTTTTCCCTATTTGGGTTTCCATGTGAAAAACATGGTGTTCATATGGTGAATTTTTTTATGTGATGTTATGTTTTGCTTTCCGTTTGTGCATATTGATGAGAACTGAATGAGTTGTTATGATAAACCGGTTTAACAGTTGCTTATCAGTGATTACCGGTAATGGTCAAGAGTTTATTACTCATTTATGTTTGATTTGAAGAAGTTTTATAAATTCAAGTTTTAAGTTTGAAATTATTGTTAATACCGATTCATCCCCACTCTTGGTTTTAACTAGATCCTCTAAGATTATCACTTTGTTCATCAAAGACTATTTTCTCAAATATTTCCGTGAATGAATTCCTACCTTGCATACACTTTCACTAATTTAAAAATTCTATGAAGAACTATCTTAAAAATAATCACAAATTTCCAATTCAAATTTTAAAAGAAAGTTTAGAAATTTAACTTTCAATTTATAAATTTATTCTTCTTTTCTTTCTTCTTAATTATAATAATCAAATTGAATATTGAAGAAATATTTATGAAAACAAAGAATGATATATTTTATTTAAAAGAATAGTCCTAATAATAGTAGATAAAATATTCACTCTTAAGAGGAGGGTGATGGCATCTCAGAGAAGATATTGGAGTAGAGCATGGAGATCATATTAGAGAAGAGATGGTTCAAGATTTGTGGGTCATTCTTAGGGTTATAGGAAGAATTTTAATTAGTTTGGAGGAAAAAGTAAACTCCTTTTTCATCTAGAGAATTATCAGAGACAATCATTTGAAAGTAGATCTCATAAGTATTATTGATATAATTCCTCATGGCAAGGAGAAAGAAATGCTAATAGGAGCTCAAATCAATGACCTTTTTGGGGGAAAAACTCAGTATCATTGCCAAATAATATACCAATATTTCCTCCCTAGCCTTTTAGGATTCTAGTGAAACCTCCCCTTCCTAGTAAAGCTTGGACAAATAAGAGTTGGGGTCCACCCATAAGAGAAGATATAAATCATTAAGGTCATTTTATGGGTGAAAGCACAAGCCCTTTACAAAGCTATGATTGAAAACTCAATTTTTGTATGATTCTAGTAGGTTCAGGAAACTTGACAACTTTTTTTTTGTCCATCCTTCCCTAAGAACAACCCTCTTTCTCAAAGATTTGGGGTTGGGGATGGCTTCAAGGGTTTCAACTTAATCAAGAAGTTTCTATTGGCATTGAAGTTGTCATTGATGTCAACATGTTTGTGTGCATGACTAAGTTAATGGAGTTGCAGAGTTGATTGATGTCATCAGTTAAGAAGTTGAAATGGTTAGAGTGATGTAGGATGATGAGGTTTCAAAGGAATATCAACTAGGCTGCAGATGTAGTAGGAGAGATCATAGTGATCAGGTTGATGGACTGTTGTAGACTCCCATATTTCCATATGATGTTTCTATGGAGTTCCTCTTAGATGTCCTAAAGCTGGGATTGTGAAAACATGTATATCAGCAAGAGTCCACTATGTTAATAAGCATCAAGTGATCATATCAGAATGATTTATACTAATTTGTGTTGTGTAGATAATATCTGCTCAGGTGGTCATATCAGAAAAGATATCTTGATACCAAATTGTGAGGAGGAAATTGCTATCTACATAGGTCATGTCGATGTTGGTCATGTGGAGGTTTTTTTTTCAGATCAGGATAACAATTCTAATCAAGTGTTATGCAGGTGAAGTGAGCATATTGGGATAGTAATGTCAAATACAAAGTATGTGCTACACATTGGAATAGCTGATGAAGGAGACCAAAAAAGTTTGTGTTATGATGATAGACATAACTATTCTAACATCCTTCTATTGGGATACCTTTTGTCAATGCGGACACCATTGGATCACATCTAAGATTGGGACAACTATTCGAACAAAGGAAAATATAGAGAAGACCCTCTTGGTAAGATCACTAGAATAATATATGCCAATGTGTTGTAGGACTGTAGATATGCAGTTTGAGATACCTTATGCTGATGTAGTTTATCACCCTAGAGCTTGAGTTTCAAGATACCTATGCTGATAAAGGGAGACTAATGGTGTGTCATCAAAATAAATTTTTCTATCATTGTAACATGTTTCTCCTATGCTAATAGTTGTGGTTATTCAAATATGAAGTTGTTTGGCTTAGAGGTTCTTCATTCAGGATAGCCTATGGCGATAAGGGAAATCAAAGGCGAAGTTCTTATCAGAGTAACCAATGCCGATGTAAGTGATGAAAGGCATCAAATGGTCATCGAGATAGGTTGTGAAGGTGGAGTAAGTGCTAGATATTAGCCCAATAATTAAAGATATTCTAATAGAGCTTAAAGGATATGTATCAGAATGAGTTAACCCGATACGAGTAACATAGAAACAGAGTGGATCGACATAATAGCTTATTGTAAACCTGATGAGTGCAATATGTTTGCATAACATGAAGGTTATTCACAACATGATGTTCGACTAATCTAAGCATGCACAAATGCAATCTGATTATCCATGTGGATGTTTGACCTAGTTTGATTGAGTGAATTGGATGTAGATTGAGGAGATTAAGAAGACTTTGAGGACATGTTTGCATGCCAAAAAATGCAGAGACCTACATGGTTAATGACTAACCTTGACCATCTAATTTGGATGTCAAATATGGTGACATGTATGATCCATGTGGTTGAATGGGAAAGATGAAGTACTGAAGATGATGTTGGTCGATTCAATCAATGTAGAAGTTAGTGACTATGGAGATTGCTATTGACTATTCAGGGTAGGTCGACAGAGGATAGAGGTGCATTAATGGAAAACCTGTTATAGGTAATTGTAGGGCTCGAGATGATTTATTGAGGTAGAACCAAATCTATTGGACTTACCAAATATAGTGAACCGAGTATAGTGAACACAGGAGACTTGTTCAATGTAGGTAATCCAATCTGATAAAATGGAGATATTCAACAACTCAGTACATAGTCATTTAATGTAGGTGTTTGGTTCAAGAAGAGAGATCAAATTTGATTCATACCTGATCTTTGATGATAAGAATAAATTATTTTTAAATTCTATTTGGAAGGAAATCTTGCAAATATAGAGTTGACTGAATGGAGAGGCATTTGATGTGATTCGATGGGAGTAGATGAGGTAGCTGAGATGGGAAAGCTATGTGCACAAAAGGCAAATCAAGCAAAGAAAATATATAGATGATCATACAGAGAGAGGATAGCTTTGAGGCAACTGGGTTGGTAGAGCTATCAGGACAAGTGGGAGAGTAGGCAAAGAGGACACAGAGATGATGTGGAGCATGAAACTTCCATGATGTCATCTATGAAGGTTGAATCTAGCAGATCAATGGTTCTAATTAAAAGTTGATCATGAATAGAGGTTAGCTATTTGTGTGTCTAGGAACTCGGATTGCCAACTACACTGACCAAATGAATGATTTGCATGGTGCATACGAAATTGTCTAGATCATGTGGCATAACAACAAAGAAGAACAACATGTGTCTGATGTGTGATGGGTTGAAATTAGACCAACCCTATGCAAAATTGAAGAATAGCTATGAATAGATATCTATGACTTAGATAGAACATAGGTCTGCGTATGTGATCCTACTAGTTAGAAGAGGAAGGTTGCCACCAATAACAGAGAGAAGAAATAGAGCATAGAGAATAGTTTCAGAAATAAAGAAGGTAGTGCAGAGCTAAGAGTAGATAAAATAGAAAGACAAAAAGAAGAGATGATGAAAAGAACAAAGTGGAGAATAGACAGAGAGCAGAAAAAAGAGAACAAAGTAGAAGAGAAGAACTAAGAGGGAGAAGATAGAGTAAAGAACATATAAGAAGAGGTTAGACAAAGAGAAAGAACAAAGACTAAAAGAGAGTAAGAGTAGAGATAGATATAGATAAATGAGATGAGATTGAAAACCTAGGGACAATGAGAAAAAAGAGACAAGTCAATCTCAAGAGAAGATATGTAAGGTGTTGCAAAACCGCATTTGTGACAAGCTATTTACACTATAATCATTATATTCTCATTGTAATCTCTAAGTGGGTGCTCAGAGCTAGGGTTTGGGGTTCGTTGGGTTGGTTCACATAAACTATAGGGGTTGGTGCTCCTTGGGTTGGTTCCCTAAAGCTAGGGGTTGGTGATCCTTGGGTTGGTACCCTAAATGTTGTTATCAGTTTTACTTGTGAGGTTGGATTGGAGCAGTAGACTCTAGCAGCATTTCATAGTGAGTTTTTCCTCGCCGTGGATTACCACTGATTCACCTCCCTCTCAATAGTCCATTGTGTTCTAACATTTCCCAAAAGAAAATCATTTATGGAGACCTCAAAATAACAAGGTATGGGCTCCTAAGTATTTTGGTTCTTCTATAGAACAAGTTGTAGAGAAAGAAGAAGAGATACAATCTTTCCTATAGGTAGATTAAGTTTCTAAATATGGTGAAGCAGAGGAGAATAAAAAATCTCATACTAATGTCCAGATGTATTTAAGTAACTTGGTAAAAGGCAAAGAACTCAAGGTTGGGGTAAAGAGTAAAGATTTGAGCATCAAATTCTTAGAATCTTCCATCTCTCCTCTGATTCAAGACTTTCCTCAAAAAGAACTAATTTGTAACTTCTGGAAAACCTTTATTGATAATTTTTTTTATTCCAATGGGTTTTAGAAAATTGGAGTGGATTTTTAGAGGTATTTCTAATAGATCAAGAGAATGGATTTATCGTATCACTTTTTGAATCAAAAGAACATTGAGATTTTATTTTTAGAATCAAATCTTGGTTTTATATTTGTTGAGAGCTTCATATGCAAATCTAGTATCTAAACTTTAACCCCTGTTTATCCTCCATTAAATTTATCACCATGTGGATTCAACTTCCTAGCCTTTCACTTGAATATATAGAGATTGAAATTTTAGAGGCCATTTGTAATAAAATAAGAATTCTCATGAAGAATGATCTGATCTTTTTTGATAATCTAAACCTCCTAGTCAAACTGATACAACTAGAGATTTTCCTCCTCTCTACAATTATATTCAAGGAAATGTGATTGGGCTCAAAATTTTCTTTTTGAAGAACCCTCTTTAGCTTGTGGTATTTTCCACTAGGTGATCCCATAATATTAGGTTACACTTTTTGGCCAAACTTGATATTAAAATAAACTTTTTTCATAAGATCTTTACTTTTTAAAACCTATAGTAGCTAAACCATTAATAATTTGATGATAAAGTAAACTACTAATTTGTGAGAATTTTCATATAAATTCTGAATAGATTTTTAAAATATAATTAGAAATTAATTGTCTATATTATTTTTGGTTAAGATAGAATAGGTTTTACAGGGGACCCAAAACCCAAATCCAAAAATAAAGAGCGTAAAGTATCAACGAGAAAGTCCA
Source organism: Cryptomeria japonica (assembly GCF_030272615.1). Lineage (NCBI taxonomy): Eukaryota > Viridiplantae > Streptophyta > Pinopsida > Cupressales > Cupressaceae > Cryptomeria > Cryptomeria japonica. The sequence goes on from NC_081413.1 coordinate 690,989,644, forward strand.
GAAACAACAACATAATAGAAACAAAATAGGGGCAAAACCCCACAAAGGCCGACAAAACATAACATTAAAGCCACCGAAAAACCAACAAAAAAACTAAACAAAAGCTCCTAAAAGCTCATAATTATTCTCAATAAAATTCTTATTGATGTCTTTCAAGTCCTCCATGATGCTCCTTGTGGTACTTTTCTCTTGAACCTTTCTCCTAGTCCTAGTAGACAGGCCTGTAGAAGCCTGTATCTCCATAATATTGTTGATTGATTGAACTTGGTGGATTTTTGCCTTCTTATTCAGGTTTTAAGGGCCTTCATCACAGTTATTCATGGGTTTTTTACTAATCTTAACCAAATTTCTAAGATTTCCCTTAATGTCTCCAAAATCTTTCTCCAGGCTGGCAATTTTGGATTTGTGCCCTGTTTTCATGACTTTAACATATTCAATCTATTTTTGGGTGATTCTAAGAAGATTATCAATTTTATTAGGCATCAAGATCTTGGTGAAGGTATTAATAATATCACTTATTGCATGTTTGATGAAGGAAATTTCACTAATCACACAATGAAAACACTTCTCTTACCGAAAATGGAATTATTTAGTAGCAGGTCAATATCTACTAAATCACTTTTACTGCTATCTGGGTCCCCTTAGTCTAGGTTGAGGGTAATATCCAATTTAATCTCCTCATTCTCTTTGTCATCATGATCCACTAACTTCCCTACATTTTCTTTTAAATTATCATTACCCATTTCCCAGGGAAGAGGGCTTTTCTTATTTTTGGCTACCTTGATAGGGGGGTTTTACACTTTATGTTGTTGTTATTGCTAGGAGTGACCTTCAAGGGGAGAACCTCTTCATCAGATGTCCTATACCCTAGATCATCTTTTGGTACTTGAAGTTCACACCAGTCCATAGCCATCTCACCTGACATCCTTTCATCCTCAATTTCAGTATTAGACACAACATGAACATCAAGACTATTAGGGGTTTTAAGATTGCTTTCACTTTTGAGGGCCAAAAAGGGCTTGAATTTATTTCTTCTAAAATATTCTATAATAAGAAGGGTAAGGCCCTCATGTAAAATAGAATTTTCATAATTCTTTTCATTATTAGAAAGACTATGCTCCAAAGAAGAGATCAAATAAAATGGAATAGAGATTTTCCTATCATTTCTAAAAGGATTCAAAATTGTAAAATGATAAGAAAAGATATTGAAATAATGACCATCTAGGGTAATGTACCTCATAATCGCCTCCACAAAATCAACTTATAGTCTTAGTAGGTCTTTTCTATTGTAACCCCCATAAGCCATTTTTTATACTCCATCTCTTTAACTCTTCTTATCAAAGAAAATAGAAAGGGCTTCCTCTGTCACCTTGAGTTCTCTATAGAACTTCTTCCCCTCCATCTGCAATTCATTAATACCCACTATAATATCATCGTCAACTCTTAAATCAACCCCATAGGCACTGAGAATGACATTATTCCAACCATTGACATATCCTTCTGTCACCTTGGGGTCATGACCATGCTGGTTTTTGATATATGGGACAAGACCACCTTCCAAAATATTAGTCCACATATCCTTATTTTTCTCCCACTTATGGTAAGACATCAACTAAACCCTATTTTTCTCTCCCCCCATGTTTGTGTTGCCCTTGTCAATTATGAGATTAATCATCTCATAACTAGACCAAAACTAGAAGACACAAAACCAAGAAATCAATAACAATTTGGAAGCTCCAGTATTATTTCGATTCCAATTATTACAAAGAGTGGCTTTACATATGTGATACTTGAAGATATCTTTAATATTTTACCATTCAGAATCCATGTCTTGCAACATCCTTTTGTGCGAGTTCAGACAAGTGCATTGGGAAAGTTTCTCCTTCCCTCCACCATTTTATTTTTTCATAACCCACACCCAAGTTAGCCACATAGTCCACCCATTGGTACCCTCCTGAAAAATATGTGTTATCTAGACTTCATCTAGCTTGGTAATAATGTTGAGGAAATCTTGAATTAAGTGTTTAATTTTATAGCTAGGAGCAGTATGTTTAGTTAAACAATTAATAATGTTCAAGAAGTCACTTTCAAGCCAAACCTTTTTATGACCTCCATGGAAAGAAAGTTGAAGCCCAAGGTAAACTAAATTTACCTCAGCAAAGTGGTTTTCCTGTGTACCCAGTGGAATTTCCATTGCTAAGACAAGCCTACCATTGTAATCATATGAAACTTCCCCACAACCCTTCGTCTCAGGATTACCCTTAGCTGCCCAATCAAAATTAATTTTAATCCACCCTTTGGGTGGGCCAACCCAAGCATTATTAGGTCTGGTCTTCTTAAGCTTAGCAGTACATTCAAAGATATCCCAATATATATTTTATCTGTTAATGATTTCCCAATCTGATGCCAAGGTAGGAATGGAAGGCTCAAGCCGACAAGACGGGCAGGAGGAAAGAAACTTTTCCTGAGTGGTGTTCTGAATATGATGGGCCATAGAGAAGGCTGAATATTATTTGTCTCTGAAAATATGATTCTTCATTTACTTCTAGATGCTCGAAGTAATGTGGGGAAGCATAAAGCTCCACAACACCATAAGGGATGGATTATTAGAAGGACATTTCTATTGAAGCGAACAATCTAAGAGGTTGAACATTTTTTAGGAGTGAGATTTATTTGGTAATGCATAACATTGTTTATAGAAAGAATGAAATTATAATTTTTGAAATATAGAATTATCACACCAATATCTATTGAATGGATATCTTTTCACAATTTTTTGTTACATATATTTTTTTAGTTAATTTTTAAAGAGGGAGTACTTGTAATTTTGACAAAGGTATATTCCATAATACATATATTTTTTTTTATGTATTTGAATTAACTTATTATTTTTGTGTTCAAATGAGTATATCAATACCCAAGGAAAAGATATTTTTTATAATTCTTTTCTATTTTTTTCAATTTTTCAACCTGTGTGAAACACAATCGTTAATGTTCAATGAAAAACCTACATTGATAAGAAATAAAACATAAATATATTTAAATTTATACTATTTGTAAAGATTATAATAAGGACTAAATACTTTAAAAAAGAGCTTCTAAATGAATTCATTTGACCCCCCAAAAGCTAATGTAAAAGTGGTTTTCTATCAATATTTTGATAGGTGTGAAGGAGAGTCCATTGCAGGTATTATTTAGAAGTAGAGAGGTTCTATCCAATAAATTTTTATCTAAGAGCCTTTAGTCTAACTATCCTCAATTAATTACTTCAAATGGGACCTCTTAAACCTTAAATCATTATATTTTCTAAAAATGTATGATTTTAGCAAAATTTAGGATGTACCAAAAAGTGTAACCCAATATTGTCGGATCACCCCACTTGCTAGATCATCTTTCTTCTTCATGCTTGGAGAACAATAATTCTAGTAGTTTGGTTCACTCAAATTTAGATTCAATCTTTATCCTCTTTTGAAATAATTATCAATTAAGGGAGGATAGGTGTGAAGCTTCAAAACTCTTTATTGATATTTGTTCTCCTTGTTCATCACATCTTCCTAGACTAGTATGAGGAACATTGAGATTCCATAGGAGAATTTCCCCCTAACATAATTGGAGGATTTTATCCAATCTTGGTATGAGGAAGTTCAAGATGAAATCATGGAGAAAACAATAGCTCAAGTGCTAGGGGAAGATCAGGAGATAAAAGATCAAAATCATCATCTTCATATTTAATAGAAGCTACCAATTCAGAAAGTGAAACTTAAAAGTTACTTATTCTAATTCAAATTGTAGGAATGGAATAGTAAGATATCTCTTTGTAAGATTACTTGCAAAGAAGTTTGGTTGAATTCTTATTATCAAACTCCTTCCAAATTATACTAGAAGCTATTACTTTGGAGGGAATTGGGATATAGGGTTGGAGAGGATTTTTCAGTGAAAGATATATGGTTATCTATCTAAAAAATAAAATTACCTTAAAAAAATAGGAGTTAGTGAAGGACAAGAGATGACTGAATCTAAAGGTAAAAAAGTAATAATTTGTTGAGCACTATATGTCACTGAGAGGGGGGTGAATCGGTAATTTCTAAAATTTTCCCTTTTCTATCTAATGTGTGTATACCAGTTGATAGATCTAACATAAAGAAGACATACCGGTTAGATGGGAGATTAACCCAAATGCAACCATACATAAAAGAGAGATCAAATAACACTAGATGTACGAGGAAAACCCAAGATGGGAAAAACTTCGGTGAGAAGTGCTATTGGAGACTACTGCTCTAATCCAACCTCACAATTAAAACCTCGGTTACAACATTTAGGGCACCAACCCAAGGAGTAGTACTCCTACTTTAGGGCACTGACCCAAGGAGAACCAACCCTTGCATCGAGCTCCAACTCATTCTTTACAAAGTCATATTTTGAATATGAAAGTTATCCTCTTGTAACAAAAGAAATTTATAACTCTCATGTATGTCTCTCTACCAGTTCTCTAATGGTGTGATGAAAGAATAAGTATCTAGTAGATTACTAAGAGGGGGGGTGAATCAATAAATAGAAAAATTGATACAAACTTTCCCAACCTCAATCTCAATCACACAAAGTAAACTTATCAATGAAATACTCATAAGAAAATTGGTTGACTATTATAGAAACTTAATAGTAAACAACATTAAACTTGTAAACATCCAAATGCTTTATCATATGTCAACATACTTCATTTCTCAATGCTTCTGGTTATCATGCCTTATCAGAATAGTTAAGTAGTTATTCAAATCAACCATAAGATCATAACCACAAAAAACATTCACCACATGACACAAGTATTTTTGACGTGGAAACCCAAATAGTTAAACACCATAGTGAGATGGGACTCACAAGATAACTATCTTCAACTCTTCTGAAGGTTGCCCTGTTAGGAGCCAATCTTGTTAAAGCTTTTACAAAAGTCTTGTTAAGAATTGATCTTGTTAAGAATCACCTGGTTAAGGGATTGACTACAAATGTCTTGTTAGAAGAAAGTACCCTATTAGGAGTAACCTCAGTAGAGGATTTGAAAATCCAAGCTAATGGATCACCTTGTTAGAGGATTTGAGAAGTAACCAAGCTTGTTAGAGCTTACCCAGATAGGGGATTTCAGTTCTGTTGTAATTGTTAGAAAACAAAAGGGGTTTACTTGCTCTTTCTAAATAGAATTACACTTGCTTGATCAAATCCTTTTAAGCTCCCATCTACCTTTACTCAAATTGCAAACTCATTATCCGGTTCGGTAGCCACACACTCATTTGATCTGCACCAAAACCTTCAACTAGATAACTTCATCAACCTTATAAACAAATCAATTAGGTCGGCAACACAACAAAAACCCAAATCTCTCATCGAGATTACAAAAAAATTTGGTTCGAGTATGACCATTAGATTACATAGAAATATCTACACATCAATCAAGAAAAAATCAACCTCTCCTTGATTACGGCTTCATCAAGCTCAGTAACTCATCACACGCTTTGCATTAGATGCAATACACTTTGCTCATTTCCTAGACAAAAAAACAATGCACCAAAACATTTTGAACTTGTCTTCATACAATGACCATACGTGTCACCATCATTACCACTCAACATCAGATCATAAACCAACATAAGCAATTCAACAACCTTAATCGAGAAGGGTTTAACAAAAACAACTGGTAGGGTTTATTGGTTACCTTACATAGATAGGGTTTAACCATTTACACTGGTTACCGGTTTAACTTATAAATGTACATATTGGTTTACAATGTCTTTCACAAATCTCTTCCTACCGGTTATAAGACAATATAATTACTGATTAATTGACATCAATGACAACATAACATATCATTAATGCAATCTTCATGCCAATTCAAACAATCTCCCCCTTTGGCATTGATGGCAATACAAATATCAACACCATTGATTGCTACTGTGATTGTTAATAGGAATCTTGGTTTACATTACCAAGTATTCACCATTCGCTCTATGTCCTCAACTTGTCACTGGTTCTCCTCCTCATAGTCAAATAATTTGTCTCCCCCTTTGACAATAATTATAAATTGAAAGTAAAACATGTAATGTCAAATTTCACTATACAACAACAATAATCTGCAACTTAATGCCCCCCCTATAGAATAGCTTCCACTACTACACCAATCCTTGTAAAATTTTGCAAATGGTTCAAGGACTGATGCAATCAACATCATGCTCAAATAGCCTCATGAAGGGGTACAACCCCTAGTGGACTTCTAAGATACTCAAATATAGTCATAGGTAGAGGTTTGGTAAAAGTATCTGAAAGCTGCTCCTTGGTAGAAAAATGGTCTAAGATAATATCTGATTCGATGTGCTTGGTTCAGGCATGCAAACATGATTCTTGGAAATATTTATGGCACTTGTATTATCACATAAAATCTTTATAGGTTCTGAAATCTTCATCTTAAAACCTTCCAAATAGTTCCTCATCCAAATAGCCTATGTGCAATTGATGTAAGCTACAACATACTTAGCTTCAATAGTAGATTATGAAGTACAACTATACTTCTTACTATTCCATGAAACAAGCCTTCCTCCAAGAAAGAATACTCCACCAGTTGTGCCTTTTCAGTCATCAACATTTCTTGCCTAATCAACATCTGTGTACACCTTCAAATCAAAGTTTCCTCCATATGGATACCATAATACATAGTCAATAGTACCTTTCAGGTATCTAAAAATTCTTTTGGTTGCTATCAGATTTGTTTCCTTATGATTCTTCTAGAATCTAGCAACTATGCCAACTGCATGAGCCATGTCCGGTCTGTTGTGAACAACATAGTGCAATTTGCCAATCATTGACCTATATTCCCTCTCATCAGCAAACTTAGATTCATCTTCCTTAGACAACATGCAACTTGTAACCATTGGTGTCCCAACTAGTTTATATCCACTCATGCCAAATATCTTCAAGACCTCTTTCACATACTTAGACTGTGTAATGAAAATACTGTTCTTCATTTGTTATATCTGTAAGCCTATGAAATTTTTTATTTTCCCTACTAAAGACATTTCAAACTCATTTTTCATTTCGTCTGCCAAACTATTGCTCATGACATAATTACCTCAATATATGATATCATCAAAAAATACTTCACTGACCAGTATTTCATCTCCTTTAGACTTGAGATATATGTTACTATCATCACTGGTTTTCAGAAAGCCTATCTTCATCAGATGTGTATGAAGTCTTTCATACCATGCTCTGGGTGCCTTATTTAATCCATATAAAGCCTTATGCAATTTGCATACCATGTCTTTCTCATCAGTCAAAGCATAACCATCTAGCTACTCTGTGTATACTTCTTCTTCCAATATCCTATTAAAAAATGTAGACTTAACATCCATCTAGTATACCTTGAACTTCTTATGGACTACAAATGCAAGTAAAGTTTCACCAAAATCTTCTCCTTCTTTTTGCGCATAATCAGTGCAAACCAACCTTGCCTTGTTGTGAACTACAACACCATCTTCATTCAACTTGTTCCTGAATTCCCATTTAGTACCTATAACATTCTTATTTATCGGGCAGGGTACTATGGTCCAAGTGTTGTTCTTCTCAATTTTATCCAATTCCTCCTCCATAGCTTTAACCCAATTATCATCACCAAATGCCTCCTTAGTAGTTCTTAGATCAATGGTGGAGATCATACAAAAGTTCTCTCTTATTCTCTTTCTAGTTAGTACTCCAACATCTTTATCCCCAATAGTCTATTCAAGATTGTGATTCAATCTCACATATCTAGGAATAACATGATCATTATCTTCAGGTTTAGCTTCTTTGTTATCATCATCTTCTTCTGAATTTATCTACTCTGGCTAACAAGTGCATCATAATTTTGTTTGTCGGTTTCTGATTTCATAGTTTCTGGTTCTAAAAATAAAATGCAAGGATCTTCATCCTTTTATTCCAAAATGGTTTCCTTTGAGACTTCACGATATTCATGTTTGGATTTTTAGATTGTTGGAATTTTGCATATAGATTGCATTAATGATATGTTGTCATTGATGTCAATTGAACCAGTGAATGATATTCATTATATTGTTGATGTTATTGTTTTTATTGCTATTGTATTTTAATTGGTATGATAAACTTTGTGGAAGATGTTGTAAACTGGTATATGGTAGTTTGTAAGTTGAACCAGTGAAAAGGGTTAAACCTTTCTATGTTATGTAAACTGGTAAACCCTAACAGTTGTCTTTCATAAACCCTAACCAATCAAGTTTGTTGGTTTATGTTGAGTGGTAATGATGGACACATTTGTGATCATTGTATGGGGATAATTTCATATTGTTTTGGTGTGTTTGTTATCTAGGAAAGGAGAAAAGTGGATTGCATCAAATTCATAGCGTGTGATGAGTTACAAAGTCCAATGAAGAAGTGATCATGGAGTGGTTGGAATTTTCTTGATTAATGTGAAGAGATTGTTATGATTTCTAATGGTCAAGATTGTATTGACTTGTTTGTAATCTCGATGGTAAGAATTAGGTTTTTGTTGTGTTACTGACCTAGTTGATTTGTATTTAAGGTCAATGATATTGTTTTGTTAAGTGTTGGCAAAGTTGACAAGATTGGCAGAAACCAATTGAGTGTGTGGTTGCCAAATCGGTGGATGGATCTGCAGTTTGTGTAAAGGAAAATTGAAGCTTAAGAAGGATTTGATCAAGCAGATGTAGTGCTATTTAGACAAATCAAGAAAACCTATTGTTTTCTAGTAATTATAGTAGAAATCAAAATCCCCTAACTAGGTAAGCTCTAACAAGGTTGGTTACTTTCTAAATCCTCTAACAAGGTGGTCCACTAGTTTGGATTCTCAAATCCTCTAGTGAGGTTACTCCTAACAGGGTATTGTTCATTTCATTAAGGCATATTTGAAAATCTCTTAATCAGGTGATTCCTAGCTAGAATTAGTTCTTAACAGGACTTATTGTAAAGCTTTAATAGGCTTGGCTCCTAAAAGGGCGAACTTTAGAAGAGTTCAGATAGCTATCCTTGTGAGTCTCATCTCACCATGGTTTTTACCTATTTGGGGTTTCCACGTATAAATATTTGTGTCAAGTGGTGAATGTTTTTGTGGTTATGATCTTATTTGTGGATTTGATTAACTACTTAACTATTCTCATAAGGCATGATCATTGGAAGCATTGAGAAATGAATATGTTGATATTTGATTAAGCATTATTAATGTTTTCAAGATTGAAGTTGTTTACTGTTAAGCTAGTATAACAGTCAAACTGGTCAAAGATTGGTTGATGTTGGTAATCTTTGAAGACATTATCTTGATAGAGTTATTTGTTGATAAGTTTATTTTGAGATTGGGATTTTGTATCAGTTTTTGTGTATACTGATTCACCCCCCTTCTCAGTATTCTACCAGATCCTTATTCTTTCATCATATCATCAATTGGTATTAGAGCATCTCAGGTCCTCTTTAATCAAAAGCCTAACAACTTGAGGAAAAGATCTTGTAGATCATGATGAAGAAAGAAGGTCCTAAGTTCAACAAAGATAACTATAGGATATGAAGCGACAGAATGAAGATTTACATTAAAAGTATTGGTAGTTAGTATTGGGAGCATGTAGAAACTCAATATGTTGCACCTACTGGTATTTTGACTGATGATCAGAAGAAACAATAGCAAGAGAATTATTAAGCATTAGAGGCTATTATCATTTCCCTATCTGATGCTGAATATGTATATGTTCATGGTCTTGAAACTGCATATGAAGTATGGAAAAAACTTGAAGAGATTTATAACGATGATGAACAGGTTAATATTGCTAAAGAAGAGAGTTTAAGAGAAAATTTTGATGACATGAGAATGTGTAAAGGTGATAATATCCAATAGTATGGTCAAAGGATTAAAGAGATAGTTGGTGAAATAAAAAGTGTAGGAGGGAAAGTGGAAGATGCCACAATTGTCAGAAAGGTACTGAGAACCTTACTACCAGTCTATGCTATTCGAGTTACAACTATTCAAGAGCTGAAATCCATTGACAAGACTAAGGTAACTCTTGACTCTATTATTGGCAAACTTACTGCTTTTGAACTAAATGTCTATGATGGTAGTTAACAAAAATCAAAATTTGCATTCAGAGCTTTTGTCTCTAACCCATATGTGAGAAGAAGTAGAGATACGGACCATAGCTATGAATCTAGATCTAGGAAAGATGTTGATGATGAAGACAATTTAGTGGAGCTTGAAACATTGTTGGTAAAATGATTCCTTAGAGGCACTAGTAAATATAGAGGTAAGCTACCGTTGAAATGTTTTTCTTGCAATAAGATTGGTCATATAGCAACTAATTGCCCTATTAGTGAAAATGAATACAAAAGAGATAAATTTAAGAAGTATAAGGGAAAAGGAAAGAGAGATTGTCTTGTGGCTATTGACAGTGGTATTACTGATGATGAATACGATGATGATGTTAGTGAAGATATTGTGTTTGTGGATATTAAGGAAGAAACATCTAAACAAAAGGCTCTAGTATCCAGGATAGATAACTCTGATGATTGAATCATTGATATTGGTTGTTCACATCACATGACTGGTGATTGAAGAAAATTTCTTTCCTTGAAAGAATTTGATGGCGGTGTTGTCAGATTTGGCAATGACTCACCCTGTATGGCTAAAGGTAAGGGAGTTATTTCTCTTAATGGGAAGAGAAGTGTTGACGATGTTTATTGGGTTGAAGGTCTTAAGCATAATCTTCTGAGTGTGGTACAGCTGAATGACAAAGATACCCACTGGAATTTAGAAATGGTATGTGCAAAATATTTGACAACAAAGGTGAATTTATTACAACTAGAAAACAGACCAAAGGTAATCTCTTTCATCTTAATCCAAAAGTTAGCAACTATTTGATTGCAAAAATAGATGATAGCTAGCTTTAGCATAGAACATTTTGTCATATAAATTTTGACAATATTGTTAGAGTGAGTAAGTCTAAGATAGTAACAGGTCTACCTCAGATAGACAAACTGGTTAATGCTCTTTGTAATTAATGTTAGTTAGCAAAGATGACTTCTTCTACTTTTAAGAGCAAGTCTTTCTCAGAAGAGCACTTGTTAGATTTGGTTCATACAGATCTATGTGGACCAATAAGAACTAGAAGCATTCATGGTGGTAGATATTTCATGATCTTCACTGATGACTATTCAAGGATGATGTGGGTCACATTCTTGAAAGATAAGAATGACACATTTGGTAAATTCAAGGCATTCAGGGCCTTAACTGAGAAAGAGAGTGGTAAAAAGAATAAATGCCTGAGAATAGATTAAGGCTATGAATTCACTTCTGAGGTGTTCACTAAGTACTATGATGAGAATGGTATCAAGCAGCAGATTTCTGCACCAAGGACACCACAATAGAATGGTATAGCAGAGAGAAACAACTAGTTAGTAGTGAACTATGTTGATACAAGGAGGTGTGGCGAAAACATTTTGGAGAGAAGCTATAAGTACAACGGTGTACACAATCAATCGGGTTCTAGTGAGAAAAGGTAAGGACAAGACACCTTATGAGCATTGGTATGGGAGGTCACCTAATGTTAGTTATTTTAAGATCTTTGGTAGTAAATGTTTTATTAAAAGAGGTGATTACTCTAGCAAGTTTGAAGCAAAGAGTGATGAAGGCATATTTCTTAGATATTCCACCAAGAGTAAGGCCAACAAATGTTTTAATAATCAGACACAGAGAATTGTTGAAAGTGTTGATGTTCATGTAGATGAAAGTCCTGAAGTTTTAGAAAGAACCAGCTCAGGGGAAAAAGATGAAGATCCTTGCATTTTTCTTTTGGAACCTAAAATAGTTAAATCTGAAACTAGTAAGGCAAGTCCTGATGTACTTGTTCAACCAGAATAGATAATTTTAGAAGTAGAAGACAATGAAGAAGTTGAACCTAATGAGAATCATCAGTGTGGATCAAGAAATATCTGTCACCTTGAATGATTTTTGTTCTTATTGGTCCACAAAGATCTATATGAACCAAATCTAACAAGTGCTCTTATGAAAAGGATTTACTCTTGAAAGTTGAAGAAATCCTAATTGACATTCTTTGCAAAGAGTATTAAATGGTTTGTCTAATTGAGGAAAACCTCTCACTGTCTTGGACTTACTCACTTTAACAATGTTATCAAAGTTTATATGAAAAAATCTCCTATGCCAAAGCCAGCTGTCATCTATTTTTGCAATTAAATACTTGCTAACTTTAGGATTAAGGTGAAACAAGATACCTTTAGTTTGCTTCCTGGTTGCAATCAATTCACCTTTGTTGTCAAAGATTTTGCACATAGCATTTTTAAACTCTAGTGGGTATCATTTGTCATTGAGTTGTGCCACACTCAAAAGATTGTTCTTTAGACCTTTAACCCAGTAGACATGATTTGCACTACTATTCCCATTAAGATAAATAACTCCCTTACCTTTAACTATGTAGGGTGAGTCATTGCCAAATCTAACAACACTGCCATCGAATTCCTTCAAGGAAATAAATTTTCTCCAATCACCAATCATATGATGTGAACAACCACTATCAATTATCCAATCATTAGAGTTATCCATGCTAGACACTAATGCATTCTGGTCTGATATCTCTTCTTTAATAGCTACAAACACAATATCTTCACTAGCATCACCATCAGATTCTTCATCAGTGATACCACTATCAACAACAATAAGACAATCTCTCTTTCCTTTACCCTTATACTTCTTGAATTTCTCTCTCTTGTGTTCTTTTTCACCATTAAGATAGTTAGCAGCTATGTGGCCAGTCTTGTTGCATGCAAAACATTTTAAAGGTAATTTACCTCTATATTTACTAGTGCCTCTAGGCAACCGCTTTGCCAACAATGCTTAAGATCCACTAAATTGTCTTCATCATCAACATCTCTATTGGATATGGATTCATAGCCATGACTAGTATCTCTACTTTTTCTCATAGATGGGTTAGAAACATAAGCTCTAAATGCAAACTGAGATTTTTCTATACTACCATCATAACCATTTAATTCAAAAGACGTAAGTTTTCCAATGATGTACTCAAGAGCCACCTTAGTTTTGTCTATGGAATTCATCTCTTGAATAGTTGTAACTCAGATAGTTTAGACCGGTAGCAGGGTTCTCAGTACCTTATTGATCACTATGGCATCTTCCACTTTCTCTCCCGCACTCGTAATTTCACCATCTCTTTTATCCTTTGACCATACTGTTGAATATTCTCACCTTTAGCCATCCTCATGTCATCAAAATTTCCTCTTAGACTCTCCTCTTTAGAAATCTTAACATGTTCATCATCGCTATAAATCTCTTCAAGTTTTTGCCATACCTCTTCTGCAGTCTCTAGACCGTGAACATCTGCATATTCAACATCAGACAATGAATTGATAATGGCCTCTAATGCTTGATGATTTTCTTGTTGTTCTTTCTTCTGATCATCAGTCAGAATCCCTATGGGTACAACATATTTAGTATTGACATGCTCCCAATACTGACTTCCTAAACTCTTGATGTAAAATTTCATTCTGTCGTTCCATATCCTATAGCTTTCTCTGTTAAACTTTAGACCTTCCTTCTTCATCATGATCTACAAAATCTTTTCCTCAAGCTGTTAGGCTAGATCTTAGACGACCTGACAAGCTCTGATACCAATTCATCATATGATGAAAGAAAAACTATCCAGCACATTACTGAGAGGGGGGGGGGGTGAATCAGTAAATAGAAAAATTGATACAAACTTTCCGAACCTCAATCTCAATCACACAAAGTAAACTTATCAATGCAATACTCATAAGAAAACTAGTTGACTTTTATAGAAACTTAATAGTAAACAACATTAAACTTGTAAACATCCAAATGCTTTATCATATGTCAACATACTTCATTTCTTAATGCTTCCGGTTATCATGTCTTATTAGAATAGTTAAGTAGTTAATAAAATCAACCATAAGATCATAACCACCAAAACATTCACCACATGACACAAGTATTTTTTACATGGAAACCCAAATAGGTAAAAACCACGGTGAGATGGGACTCACAAGGTAACTATCTTGAACTCTTCTAAACTTATCCCTGCTAGGAGCCAAGCTTGTTAAAGATTTTACAAAAGTCCTATTAAGAATTGATCCTGTTAAGAATCACCAGGTTAGGGGATTGACTACAAATGCCTTGTTAGAAGTAAGTATCCTATTAGGAGTAACCTCGATAAAGGATTTGAAAATCCAAGCTAATGGATCACCTTGTTAGAGGATTTCGGAAGTAACCAAGCTTGTTAGAGCTTACTCGGTTAGGGGATTTCAATTCTATTGTAATTGCTATAAAACAATAGGGGTTTGCTTGATCTGTCTGCATAGCACTACACTTGCTTGATTAGATCCTTTTAAGCTCCTATCTTCCTTTACTCAAATTGCAGACTCACTATCAAGTTCGGAAACCACACACTCAACTAATCTCTGTCAACACCTTCAACTAGATAATTGCATCGACCTTATAAACAAATCAATTAGGTTGGTAACACAATAAAACCTAATTCTCTCATCGAGATTATAAACAAATTTGGTTCAAGTATGACCATTGGGTTACATAGCAATCTCTACACACCAATCAAGAAAAAATCAACCGCTCCTTGATTACTGCTTCATCGAGCTCAGTAACTCATCACACGCTTTGCATTAGATGTAATACACTTTTCTCATTCCCTAGACAAAAAAAACAATGCACTAAAACATTTTGAACTTGTCTTCTTGCAATGACCATACGTGTCACCATCATTACCGCTCAACATCAGATCATAAACCAACATAACCAATTCAACAACCTTAATTGGTTAGGGTTTAACAAAGACAAATGGTAGGGTTTAACCTTTTACACTGGTTATTAGTTTAACTCATAAACTTACATACTGGTCTACAATGTCTTTTACAAAGCTCTTCCTACTAGTTACAAGACAATATCATTACCGATTAATTGACATCAATGACAACATAACATATCATTAATGCAATCTTCATGCAAATGCCAACATTCTCCTATCTACAAATCTCTGTCGGTTCTCTATTCACCTTTTCTCTATAGCAACCTTATCTCCTCCTACAACTCACACTTTGTTTCATATTTCTCTCTGCTACACCTTTGTTGGTTCAGCCTCTTCTTCTTCTCCGTCAATTTGGTTCTCTACAGGTTCTCTTTTCTCTCTATCGCACTGTTGCTATCCACCACTGGTCTTTATAGCTTAATCAGATGTCTACCATCTGATTGATACTGATTCCCAGCTAACCTTATCTGTATTCTTTTGTGACTCTTCTCTCCTGGTTTAGTCACCACCGATATACTCCTCTGTTAGACTCAAGGGCAAGCAATCAGTTGCCTAACTCTTCAACCCGATTCTCATTCACACACTTGGTCTCTCCTATAATTATCATTGAGCACTTGACTTATTTTCTTCCTCATGGACCATCTTCAACAACATCTTTGTCTCACACTCTTATAGCCATATTTTCCCGCCTAAACGTGATTTTGAACATTTGCATGCTAGGGTTTTTGTTGGTGTAAATAAATATTCATTTTGGATATTATTACACTTAAGTTAACGTAGGATAATGCATCTCTTCGTAGTTTGGATTTGAGACACTTAGGGAAGTGTGCACATAGGGATAGAGCTTGTAGGAGAAATTCTACCTTTTGTGGTCTTATTTTGCTGTTACACTCCACATTCGGTGGATCATCCATCTCTTGTGGAGTATTATATTATTTCTCCTACCTACCCCTAGTATTTCTTACCTACCCTTGTTTCTCATTGAGCCACATGTCATATTTGTGTGCTCATACATCCATATGGCCTTGACTATATAAGCAGGCCTATATTCATTGTATTGGTTAATCCAGTTGATCATTTTGCATATTGATGAGAATACAGTTTGTTCTTGTCATTCTATTTTCTCTTTTATGCTTTTCATTGTGCCCTTGATCTTGGCAAAATCCTACATGGTATCAGAGCTATTGGGGCTTCATTGATTGGTTTTTGGAGACATCTTGGAAGGCTTCTATTTTCGGATTTGGGGATCTTCATTTTTTGGGGGCATCATACAGCGATTTGGACATCACCGTTGAATACGAGAGGCCGTTTCCATAAATTTTGACTATAAAGTCGACCTATTTTGGTGAGAAATTTTTTTTCTGTACGGATTTCGAAATTTTTTTCAAAAAAAATTTCAAAATTTTTTTTAAAAAAAGCGATAAAAAAAAAATTAAAAAAAAAATCAAATTTTTTTTTTTTTTGCATTGTTGGGGTCCGCAGACCCCCCCCATACTCTGTCGTACCCTGTGTGTTGCAGGCTATACCTACTCTGCCACCATACCTATCATCGAAACCATGACCTGCGCCGCGTACCTGTACTCGCTGCTGCCAGCGTGATCCCTCATGTCGCAGCCGACGTCGCCGCTGGCCATTCAGACCACCCTTCGGCGACCATCTCCTTTTCACCTCCGGTAGCCCCCTCCCGTAGGCCAGGACACAGACTCCGCCACCGGCAGATACCTACGGCAGTGCCCCATCACCAACGACCGCCAGGTGGAGCCCAGTCAGTTGCCGGGACCCCACCACGCAGCACACCCGCAGACTTCCATACGCCACGTCACTCGCACCATGCAGTCCATCTGTATGCCACTGTACAGTGCCACGTCAGCATCTGTACTGCACAGTCACCTACCTAGTCAGCAATCCATACAGTACGGACGCCCAATCAGCAGTGAGGCGAAGTTTTCACGATGGTCATACGGCCGTCAAATTTAACATAGTGAACTATTGACATCAGTGCCACATCAGCATTTTTTGAAAAAAATTTTGACCCCTCTCCATTGGGCTTTTTAGTTTTGTAGTCCAACTTTGAAAGGCCATATCTTGCTCATTTTTGCTCCGTTTTTGGTGCAATGTTTTTTGAAATTGGCTAAAATTTTGTGATCTTCGTAGTGGTGTGGTTATTTTCTGATTTTGGTGCATAGGTGTTTCAGAATTTTTGGATTCTCTCAGTTGTACCTGTCCAATCCTCAATTCTGCAACTTCAAAGGCCTTGTTTCAGCTCATACGACCTCCTTTTCATGTGCCATTTTTTTTGAAATTCAATGTTTTTTTGTCTACTTTCATAATCTATCATCAAATTTTAGAGATTTTGAGTGGAAATTGTACTTTCAGATATTGGACTTATTTGGCCTATTAGGTACTTGTAAATTGCTTGGATCTTAGTTAGATCTCTTGCATTATCAGCTTGAGACTCTTTTGGCCTTATTGAGGTAGTTGTAAAATTGTAAATCAGAAGTCCACTTTGCCATTTTTTTGCAAGTGGCCCATTGTATATGCACTACTTATAAAGTGCCAAATCATCACATTTGGGGGGGTGTCTTGTGTGATTGTGCCTCTCTTTGTGCTCTTTCCATTCTTGTTGCAATGAGTCCTAATAAATGTCCACCTTTAACTCCACATAATTATGCATCATGGAAAATTAAAGTATGGAGTAAATTAATGGAAAAGGGTCTCACACATTACATAGATGGAACAATAACAGCACCACTTGATCCTAAGGCTGATCCAAATGCTCAATTAGAATGTGTGTGGGAGAAAAAGTGACACTAAGCAAGCATGCCCTAATCTCACTTTCAACCACACACTTGTGGAATACGAAAGAGCCTAGAGGTATCACACAATTGGCTACTTCTTCTTGTGGAAGAGAGAGCCACGGGCTACCTATTAGGATTTCTATTCCTTTGTTGTAATTGAAAGATAAAATGATGCAAGTTCAATCCCAAACCCCAAAGTACAAGTATGAACTAATAACAAGATTTGCAGAATTGAACTTAAATAATGGAAAGCTGTAAACACAAGGACAAGACAAGAATGTAAATGCGTACCCGGAGTTAAAATCTGACTAAAAATGTTCAGGATGGGGGCGCGGGCGCCACTGTCCTGATTCTGCCCCTGAAACTGCTCCGGAAATTGCTGTTTTGCACTCTGGAAAAGCTGTCAAAAATGCTGAAAATGCTATCTGTCAGGAGGACCAGGGCGCCCAGCGCCCCTATCCCAGGGACCAGGGTGCCCAGCGCCCCTGTCCTGGCAGGACCAGGGCGCCCGACGCCCCTGTCCTAGTCTTTTGCTCTGAGATTTGGTGTGAAGTTCGGTCTCCGTCTGCTTCTTCCGGATCTGTAACCTGCGGCGTCGTCCGAGTCCCGAAACCTGCACTTATATCTGAAAAGGGTATGGGCGTCTATATAGGGTTTTGCTTTAGTCAAACTCCCGCTTCGGTGATTTCCACCTCCATGAATAGCCAAGTTGTATTGTAAAATGTATTGTGTGTGCAGACCTAGTCTGTGTGCAAGGTCCTTAAATGCAAGAAAGCAAACTAGAGCAACCTAGAAAGTAAACCCTAATTGCTTGTAAATGATAATGTAAATACTCTAAATCAAGATGCAAAGTGATCTAAAGCATGAATAAAGGATATATTGAAGCTTATGCAAAGACATGAAAACAACATGAAATCATACCCAACCCTTAAGGGAGGAGTACAAGCCAATCTTCAGTCGGTAATCTCCTATTGTTCTTCAATGTCTCCCAAGCCCTAAATGAATGAAATTGATGAATGCTTGATGGATGGATGTTGAATGTTGTTGAAGTCTTCAAAGATCTGCTCTTTCGCTGCATAGAAGGTCCTCCAAAGCCAAAATTCGGATCCTTTCAAATGAAGAAAGAGAGCTCTTAAGTAGGAAACCCTAGGTCGTAATTTCGTCTTTTGGCCGACCTAGAGATTGAATTTCCCACCAATTTCTTGGGGTTAAGCTTTATTTTATAATTGGATCGCGCTCCTAAAATTTCGGGAAAAATGTCCGGGACCATGTGCATGCCGGGCGCCATGGTCCTGACAACTTTTCACCAAATTTTCAGGGCCGTCGGATATGATGATTTTAGAGAGAATCCCGAAGTTACAGCTGATTTCGAGATGTTTTGACCCCGAAATCAAGCCCCCAAGTTCAAAATAGGACCTAATTAGGGTTTTTGATTAAATGATGTATTGAAAGAATAAAATGAAAGGGGCACACTTTTGATGAAAGGGCCCAACTTTATGATGTGGAAGATGATGAAATAAGACCTTAGACCTAATTAATTTGACTAATTAAGTGCTAAAGGGGAAATGCAATGCAAAATGCAAAATGTGCCAAGGTGGGTGCTAAACTAGGTGTGAAATTGTACCACCCTAGCAAGTGCATACAATTTACGACGCTACATTTAGCCCCCACTTTAGCGGTCATATGAACACTACGTGCATATGCAAGCTAAAGTACAGAAAAGTAAACATTATTTGAAAAAGGATATATCCATAAGTCTGTCGAACGAAGCCCCCAGTGGTATCTGCAGTACACAGTTAGGAACCACACCCTACAAAACACACGTTAGATCACAAAATCACCTAATTCTTACTAAGGAAGGTGATGAAAATTCGAGGGTAGCTATATGCCCCCCCCTGTTTCGGCTTGCTAATTTTAGTGAGTTGAAACAGGGTATCATGTTTACCACTCCGAATTGTTAAAGAAAATTGATGACAAATGCTCACAAGAAGATTTGATATGAGATCAAAAACTAATGGAGAATCATTTGGTAAGAAAGAGGACTAAATCTCAATTCCAACACAACAAAGAGTGTGAGGATTTGAGAGTTCTCTAACACAAGATGAAGGATGTAAACATGAACTTCTCGCCCCTAGATCTTGTCTAGGTGATCCATGGGAAAAAGGACATGGAAAACTAGCCCCTAGAGTCTGTCTAGGTGATCCATGTAAGGGAGGAGAGTGAGAAAGTCTAGCCGTATGCCGCTAGTTCCACTCCACCTCATGCATGTGTGTGTAAGTGAGGTTAGAAGCATCTCATAGGAGTCTATGCCCGAGTATGCTACAACCTGTATATGTATAGTACAAAAGCGTGACATCTCACTCTAAGAGTCTGTGCTCTGGTTCCGAGAATAATCACCTTGCATAAAAGAAAAATGGAGCCATCTCGCTCTAAGAGTCTGTGCTCTGGTTCTGAGAATGACCCATTGCTCAAAAAGTGTAATGTTTATGTCATAAGAAAAGTAGAACAAGGATACCTACCTTCATCACAAAAGAAGATACCCCAAAAATGCAACAATGTCATAGATCCAAGCAAGAGAGTTTTGCACTCTTTAAGCAAGGATAAGATAGTTGAAAAGGGATATCCTGTAGTATGTGTAAAGGAGATCCTTAGAGGAAAAGAGATATTTGTACAAAAGACACCTATCCCTGAGAGAAATTGTCTTAGACAAATATAACACCTTCTAGAATAAGACAAAGCAGAGAATAAGAATGCAATACTTCCTTCTTTTGCGAGGTGAAAGTGATTCTTAATGAAGGATGATGCTCTTTTTAACCCAATTAGGAGAGTGAATTCGTTATGGATGTATTTTACCAAGTGCAAAAGAGGTTGTAGTCAAGGACTTACACCTCTTGTAAGAGAGAATCCTTGAACAAACAACAACAAATGCGTACAAGGCATAACATCAAGTAATAAAGTCCACACCATCCACAAAATAGGAAAAAGTGGATCCTTAGATAAAAATAAGGAAAGATCATTGCCTCCCAGGGATAAGGACGATGAGAAGGACTTACACAATCTTCTAGGGAGAGATTTGGACATAAGCAAAAGAAGAGATGTATGAAATCACTCTTGTCCCCATAGGAACAAGAAAATTAGGCTATTATGTTGCTTCAAAAAATATGATTGCACTTGAAATTGTACCATCATGAATGACAATGAGCCCCCAGTAAATGAGCTACCAATGTCACATAATGATGAGCAACATAATAGCCATTAATGTTATTTAAAGACATGATAGACTAGATGAGGTATTTGAATATGACATGTTAAATGCTCAACTATAAGTGAGATCAAAAACATGTATAAAATGATAAAAATTGAAGAAGAAAAGTCACATGAAATCTTTAGAAGAGGGATGAGTGTAATTTATTAGAGCCTTATCCCTAGAGGAAAGGACTTTATGATGAATAGGAGATAAAGATTCATAAGTGGATTTAGAAATTTGAGGGGATTCATAAAGAGATTTATTCATTGCCAAGATTTCCTTATGAGGGGAATGAGAGTTGATAGAAGTAGAAGATGATTTAGTTGAAGTGAGATCATCATCACTACTAAATATAGCATTTACATTGAGAGATGGTCTTTTAGATGCTTTGGTACGTTTGCAGGGATTATAGCCGAGTCCAAAGGCATAATTGTGAAAATTAGTCTCTAGAGGAACTTTTATCCCTTTTTCATGAGCACCACAACCATTTCCATGATACCCATGCTTAGCAAAAATGCGAAAACCATGACCATAACGATCAGCCATTTCAGGAAGAGAAGGTGGTTTTTCATAAGACAAAGAATCAAACTCTTCATAATTAGAGGTGTGAGGAGAAGAAGTTTGAGAAGCGGCCACAAAATTATTGCTCATAGGTTCAGGTAAGACTGATTGATTTTTAGTTTCTTCCTTCTTTTTAACTTTAAACTCTCTAGGAGGAACCCTATACTCACCTACAAAGGTGGGATTAAAGTCAAGAGATCCCCAATCGTCATCTGCGAGAACCTTCTTAGGATCAAAAGCCTTTTTATGCGTATATTCAAGTCAAGAAGGATCTTCTTCAGGAGCTTCAGACTCATCCAAAGAATTTTGATTATCAGAGGGTAAGGATTCATCCACAGGTATCTTGTTCAAAGAGTCATTACTAGAAGAGGAAGGCTTAGATGTTTGCAAACAAGCTTGAAAATTAGTATCACCTATCAAGGTATATGTCTTATTGTTATAAATGAATTTAACTTGTCTATGCAATGTAGAGGGGACAACTTGCATACTGTGAATCCAAGGTCTCCCTAATAACAAGTTGTATGTTAGATTTCCCGACATAACATGGATAGGAGTAGGCAAAGTAACAGGTCCCACTGTGATGGGTAAGGTGATAATACCTAATGAAGACTTAGCCACATTATCAAAGCCTCGAATGGGACGAGAGTCAGGCTCAATAAGGGATGTATCCACATTTATCTTATGCAATAGATTAATGCTACACACATTAAGGCCAGAGCCATTATCTACTAGTGTTCGTCTTATAGCAGTGTCATTTATGATAACCACAATAATCAAGGGATCATATTGTTGTTGAATTTCACTAGTAGGCAACTCATCTTGAGTAAACACAATTTGAGTTTTAGGATTCATCACAGAGTTAACCAAAGAAATTATATTACTAGATGTATTAGGTGGAGGAAAATTCAAATCTTTCAAGGCATCTTGTAACATTCCATGATGAGCAGAAGAAGTTTGGATCAAATCCCAGAGGGATATCTTAGCAGGGGTAGCTTTAAGTTGTTCTATGAGATCATATTCCTTACCAAGAACTTGTGAAATACGTGGAGCTTGGGGAAGAATAGGTTGGGAAGTAGGAAGTGAAGTTGGGATAACTGGAGGAGGATTAGGTTGCCTATTGTTTCTAGTATTATAAGTATGGGCAACCGCATGATAACTCTCTCTAGTCAATTGCTTAGCATACTCATAAGGGCTCTTAGAAGAATAACCTCCTTGCACAGTAATAATAGGTTTCTTAGGAGTGCAAAAAGAATCATTAGCATAACCACCTTGAACCACTAAGATAGGCTTATTTAAAGGTTGAGAATTTTGAGAAGGACAAGCACCTTGGACAGTGAAGAGAGGTTTGTTAGGTGTCTCATTCACATGTATCAAATTGATTGAGGATGGTTTAGAGGAATGAACAAAAGTGTTGGAAGAATTATTGATAGTCTTCTCTTGCACTAAAATCTTATCACGGATCAAATAAATTTTAGGAGAGAGACAAGGGATAGGCATTGATGTTCTAGTTGGAAAAGTAATACTAGGAAAGGTCATATCATCCTCTATCATCAAAGGATCTACATGGGGAATCAACTCTCTAGGAGAAGGATCAACATTACTCTCTAAAGTCTCACTTTTGAGAGGGAGATCTTTGAAAGAGATGTTAACCATTTTGCTTTGAGCTAGGGTTTCCATATGAGTAGAACCAGGTTGAGGAGAGGGAAATGCTTTATTTTTAGAGGGAGAATAATTGAGATTCAAGGAAGGTGAGAAACTCTCAAGGGAGTTTTTAATCTTGACTTCATCCCTTTTGGCTAGGGTTCTCTCACAGGGTAGAGAATAATCAACACCTTCTTCTAATGGTTCATCCCAAATAGTGAAGTTGTTGAAAGGAATGTTTGAAGCATTGTCAATTTCGGGAGAGGAGATAACATTGTTTATTAATTATGCATCCTTAGGGGGGAGAGCATCAATAGATGTGTTAAACTCATCCTCTTTCCTCAAAATATGTTCAATAGGGGAGAGAGAATTAAGGAAATTGCTTATTATTTCATCTTCTTTCTCTAAGGGATGCTTATGGGTAAGACCAACTTTAGGAGAAGGGTAAGCATTTACCATTAATTCATCATCTCTAGTGGGAATTTTGTTGGAAAAGGAAAGGCCATCACTAGGAAATGTAGGGATAATGTCATCTTCTTGCACAAAAGGATCCTCATGAAGGGAGTGTTTTTTAGGAGCCACAAGGTCATCAAGGGCATCATCCAACAAAGCATGATCATATTTATTAAAAGGTCTATCTTTTGATCCAAAAGGAGATATCTCTTCATAGAGGGGATCATTGAAAACAACCATGCTACTAAATTTAGTGGAAGAGCTGATAGGAATGTACCCTTGAGAGGAATCATTCGACTTATCTTTCTCATCACAACGAAATGGCATAGTAACAATGTTTATGAGTTTTTGGTAAAATGAAGGTTTGGTATATTTAGGTTTCAAAAACTCATCTAAACCTTCATCTAACTCATAATCATCACAAATATGAACATCTTGCAAATAAAAATCTGACATTTTGAAATTGCATAAAATTTAAACACACAATGCAAAGAAACACACTTTTTTTTTTTTTTTTCTTTTTAATGAAAATGAAATGAAAACACACTAAATCTAGATCTAGATCTAACAAATGCAATGCAAGAGGAAGCAATGATAGATTCACGTCGGGTTCACCAAAATGTGTGGGAGAAAAAGTGACACTAAGCAAACATGCCCTACTCTCACTTTCAACCACACACTTGTGGAATATGAAAGAGCCTAGAGGTATCACACAATTGGCTACTTCTTCTTGTGGAAGAGAGAGCCACGGGTTACCTATTAGGATATCTATTCCTTTGTTGTAATTGAAAGATAAAATGATGCAAGTTCAATCCCAAACCCCAAAGTACAAGTATGAACTAATAACAAGATTTGTAGAATTGAACTTAAATAATGGAAAGCTGTAAACACAAGGACAAGACAAGAATGTAAATGCGTACCCGAAGTTAAAATCTGACTGAAAATGTTCGAGACGGGGGTGCGGGTGCCACTGTCCTGATTCTGCCCCTGAAACTGCTCCGGAAACTGCTATTTTGCACTCTGGAAAAGCTGTCAAAAATGCTGAAAATGCTGTCTGTCAAGAGGACTAGGGCGCCCAGCGCCCCTATCCCAAGGACCAGGGCACCCAGTGCCCCTGTCCTGGCAGGACCAGGGCACCCCACGCCCCTTTCCTGGTCTTTTGTTCTGAGATTTGGTGTGAAGTTCGGTCTCCGTCTGCTTCTTCCGGATCTGTAACCTGCGGCGTCGTCCGAGTCCCGAAACCTGCACTTATATCTGAAAAGGGTATGGGCGGCTATATAGGGTTTTGCCTTAGTCAAACCCCCGCTTCGGTGATTTCCACCTCCACGAATAGCCAAGTTGTATTGTAAAATGTATTGTGTGTGCAGACCTAGTGTGTGTGCAAGGTCATTAAATGCAAGAAAGCAAACTAGAGCAACCTAGAAAGTAAACCCTAATTGCTTGTAAATGATAATGTAAATGCTCTAAATCAAGATGCAAAGTGATCTAAAGCATGAATAAAGGATATATTGAAGCTTATGCAAAGACATGAAAACAACATGAAATCATACCCAACCCTTAAGGGAGGAGTACAAGCCAATCTTCAATCGGTAATCTCCTATTGTTCTTCAATGTCTCCCAAGCCCTAAATGAATGAAATTGATGAATGCTTGATGGATGGATGTTGAATTTTGTTGAAGTCTTCAAAGATCTTCTCTTTCGCTACATAGAAGGTCCTCCAAAGCCAAAATTTAGATCCTTTCAAATGAAGAAAGAGAGCTCTTAAGTAAACTAGAGCAACCTAGAAAGTAAACCCTAATTGCTTGTAAATGATAATGTAAATGCTCTAAATCAAGATGCAAAGTGATCTAAAGCATGAATAAAGGATATATTGAAGCTTATGCAAAGACATGAAAACAACATGAAATCATACCCAACCCTCAAGGGAGGAGTACAAACCAATCTTCAGTCGGTAATCTCCTATTGTTCTTCAATGTCTCCCAAGCCCTAAATGAATGAAATTGATGAATGCTTGATGGATGGATGTTGAATGTTGTTGAAGTCTTCAAAGATCTGCTCTTTCGCTGCATAGAAGGTCCTCCAAAGCCAAAATTCGGATCCTTTCAAATGAAGAAAGAGAGCTCTTAAGTAGGAAACCCTAGGTCGTAATTTCATCTTTTGGCCGACCTAGAGATTGAATTTCCCGCCAATTTCTTGGGGTTAAGCTTTATTTTATAATTGGATCGCGCTCCTAAAATTTTGGGAAAAATGTCCGAGACCATGTGCACGCCGGGCGCCATGGTCCCGACAACTTTTCACCAAATTTTCAGGGCCATCGGATATGATGATTTTAGAGAGAATCCCGAAGTTACAGCTGATTTCGAGATGTTTTGACCCCGAAATCAAGCCCCCAAGTTCAAAATAGGACCTAATTAGGGTTTTTGATTAAATGATGTATTGGAAGAATAAAATGAAAGGGGCACACTTTTGATGAAAGGGCCCAACTTTATGATGTGGAAGATGATGAAATAAGACCTTAGACCTAATTAATTTGACTAATTAATTGCTAAAGGGGAAATGCAATGCAAAATGCAAAATGCGCCAAGGCGGGTGCTAAACTAGGTGTGAAATTGTACCACCCTAGCAAGTGCGTACAATTTACAATGCTACAGAATGGCTCACAAAAAATTGCATGGTTCTTGGAACTTTACGCAAGTATGTATCAGATGACCTCATTTTTCACATTGAGAAGTGTAAAATAATCAAAGAGGCTTGGGATATGTTTCAGAAATTGTATGGTCAAGTTGATGAAATCAGAGGTTATCAGATTGACAATGAGCTCACCAACCTGGATCCCAAAAGTTTTGATACAATCCAAGATTATGTCACCAAAGAAAATGAGCTAAGAGCAAAGCTTAAGGATTGTGGAATTGACAAAAAGGATGCTCAATTGATATTCAACTTGTTGGATAAGCTTGCACTAGATTATGCAACATTTGTGTCTAGCTTCCAAACTCATCGTTTGACAGTGGGGAGTTCTTATGTTATGCCTTCATTTGATGCTTTCATAGAAATGTTGATATTGGAAGAATCTAAGTTGTTGAACATGGGGTTTCTCAAGTCTATAAAGTCCAAGGCTTTGGTGGCTAATCAAGGGAATCAAGGAAGTCAAGGCAAAGATTCCAACAAGAAGAAGAAGCACTATAAGTCTAAGTCACACCAGGAAAAAGGGCAATCATCCTCTCCATCACAAGGTGATTTTTCATCCTCTTCCAAGAAGGGGACACCACCTAAGAAGGATAAACCAACTTGTGCATATTGCAAGAAGTATGGTCATGATGAGCATCGATGCCACACAAAGCAAGTTGATGAGTTAACCAATCTTCTCAAGAAAAACAACATCAACTTACCATCCGCCTACACAAAGAAGGATTCATCTCCTTCCTCTTCCTCACAGTCTAAGGGAAAAGGGAAAGCATTTGTGGCTACAACAGGTTCTTCATAGCAGT
Organism: Cryptomeria japonica; assembly: GCF_030272615.1. Taxonomy (NCBI): domain Eukaryota; kingdom Viridiplantae; phylum Streptophyta; class Pinopsida; order Cupressales; family Cupressaceae; genus Cryptomeria; species Cryptomeria japonica. The sequence goes on from NC_081413.1 coordinate 691,016,693, forward strand.
GGATACTTGACTCAGGTGCCTCATATCACATTATTTCTACAAAGGAGCAGTTTTCTTCATTGGAGCCATCAAAGGTACCTCACATTTACATAGGTGATGATACCCAAGTAGAGGTTGAAGGGAAAGGTTCAGTTGACATGGATGATGGAACATTTGAGAATGTTCTCTATGTTCCTAACTTGTCTACCAACCTTCTCTCCATCTACCAAATCACTCATTATGGGAATGGGAAAAAGGTTGAGTTTACACCAGATTCAGTTGTGGTAAAGGAACTTGATGATGATGCCTTGGTAGTAGTGGGACAAGTCAATGACAACTCAAGGCTTTATTCATTCTCCCACTTTGTGCCAAGTTCACCTTCTAGGGCCTTGCTTACTCATTCAAATTTAGAAAGTAAGCTATGGCATGAGTGGTTTGTTCACCTCAACTACCACTATCTTCAGCAACTAAGCACTAAAGACATGGTCACAGGTCTACCTCAAATTAGTTTTTCAGAGGGTGTATGTTCAGGTTGTTCCATAGGCAAGCATACCAAAGAGAAATTTGATAAAGGGAAAACTTGGAGAGCTTTGGAAGTTCTTCAACTTATTCACAATGATGTAGCAGATCCATTTCCAACACCTTCATTTAGTAAGGCCCGCTATGTTCTTACCTTCATTGATGACTACTCCCACTTCACTTGGGTCTACTTTCTCATTCATAAGAGTGAAGTATTTGACAGATTTAAAGACTTCAAGACTCGTATGGAGAAGCAATTAGGGAAAGTGGTCAAGATTCTTCGCATAGATAATGGAAGGGAGAATGTGAACAAAAGACTTGAGCATTTTTGTACATTTGAGGAGATTGATCTTCAGCATTCTGTTGCATACACTCCACAATAGAACGGGGTTGCAGAATGCAAGAATAGAACTCTCAAAGAAATGGCTAGCTATATGATACATGCACGTTCTCTTGATCCCACCTTTTGGGCAGAGGCTATCAGTTGTGCCACACACATCCAAAATCGGGTTCCTCACAAATCTTTGCAAGGTATTACTCCTTTTGAAGCTTGGGCTAGTAGGAAACCGATTGTGAGACATTTTAGAGTCTTTGGGTGTCAGGCATGGGCTTGCATACCTCCGCAGAAATGCAAGGCATTGGAACCACAAAGTCAACCTTGCATATTTGTTGGATATCCTGAGGGTGTTAAGGCATGTAGATTGATGGATCCAGAAACACATGAGGTGTTCATTGAGAGGAGTGTTCACTTTGAGGAAAGCTCTCCTAGCTTAGCCTCTCTACCTCCTCCACCTTCCTCCATTGTGGATAGTGATGTTAGTGATTCAGATGATGAGACTCCTTCAACTCCGACTCATAGGGTAACACCTCCGCAGGGTCCACTTGTAGTTGAGAAGCCTCATTCTCCACCTAGACCTTGTTGGGCTCGATAGACACTTGAGTCCATAGGTTCTCTTGTTGGGGATCCTTCAGATACATGGAGAAATCGATCACAACATAAGGATCTTCCACATGCATTCATTACTACTGCTTCCAATCCACAGACATTTAGGGAAGCATCAGGGGTTCCTGAGTGGGACCACGCTATGGAGGAAGAGTATAGTTCCTTGATGAGGAACAACACATGGGATTTAGTCCATCTCCCTAAGGAGAGAAAGATGGTTTGATGTAAGTGGATCTATCGAACCAAGTCTACAACACATGGTAGTGTGGATAAGTATAAGGCTTGGCTTGTTGCAAAAGGTTTCTCACAGGTTGCAGGTGTTGACTATACTGAGACCTTTGCACCCATAGCCAAGATGAACTCCATTCATTTGACACTTGCTATTGCTACAGCTCATGGTTGGGTTGTACATCAGATGGATGTGAAGAGTGCTTTTCTTCATGGTGATCTTGTTGAGGAGATTTATATGGAGCAGCCATAGGGTTTCATCCAGGATACTTCCTTGGTTTGCAGACTAAGGAAATCTCTCTATGGCCTTAAGTAGGCCGCAAGGGCTTGGTACGCCAAGATGGATTCCTTTCTTCTCTCTACAAGGTTCAGCAGGTGTCATTCTAATCTAAATGTCTACATTTTGCGATAGGATGACTCTCACTTGATACTTGTGCTCTATGTTGATGACTTGATCATTACAGGGAGTACTTCATCCATCATTAGCAGGGTCAAATCTGCTTTACATGACAGATTTTCTATGATTGACTTGGGTCTTTTGCACTACTTTCTTGGGATAGAGATTTCACAGTCACCTTCCGGGATTACATTATCGCAACCCAAGTATGCTCTTGATCTACTTGCATGCTTTCATATGGCTGATTGTAAGCCTGCCCCGACTCCCTTTCTTTTAGGAGTCAAGCTTGAGGCTCATTGTTCTTCTCCACCAGTTGATGCCACTTTGTATCGTCAGCTTGTGGGTAGTCTCATCTACTTGACTCATACACACCCTAATATTTCATTTGCAATTGACATGGTTTCCCGCTTCATGCAAGAACCACATGAGCTTCATTGGAAAGCTGCCAAACGCATCCTTCATTACATCCAGGGTACACATCACTATGGGATTCACTATGCAACAGGCATAGGACTTTGCTTGGTTGGTTACACAGACTCCGATTGGGCTGGTGATCTAGTTGATCGTAAGTCTACTTTTGGTTATAGTTTTCACCTTGGTTTGGGCCCCATTTGTTGGCAGAGCAAGAAGCAACATGCTATTTCTCTCTCTTTGATTGAGGCTAAGTATCGAGGTGCTATTAATGCATGGATTGAGACCATTTGGCTCCAGCAGATTCTCACCGAGTTTGGATTCACCACTCCATGCCCGACAGTTCTACATTGCGATAATCAAAGTGCTAAAGCAATCTCGAAGAACCTGGTCTAGCACCAGTGGACCAAACACATCAAGATTCATATTTACTATATTTGAGAGCTCATCCAGGAGCAGGTCATTGATTTGCAGTATTGTCCTACAACAGAGCAGGTTGCTGACATATTCACCAAAACTTTCACCGAGAGTAAGTTCCAGCAGTCGCGAGCTCTCTTGGGGGTGTGGGATGTGTCATTAGGGGGGGTTAGCTGACTTCTCCTTCCTCTCTTATGGGGGGGACTTTTTCCTCTTTGAGGTTTTGTCCTTCTTTGAGAGTTTTTTGTACATTCATCTCTCTTTTGGGGTGGAGTTTTTTCCCACTAAGTTTTCTCCCTTTCTCCATTTGTGAGAGATTGCATTGCATCATTTTTCTTGCATTTACATATTGTACATGGGTACCTATCATGGCCTAGTAGCCGAGACCCATCTTGCATTGTTGACTTGAGTCTTCATTCCCCTAAGTTGCACTTAAGGGGGGGTGTTGGTGTAAATAAATATTCATTTTGGATATTATTACACTTACTTAAGTTAACTTAGGATAATGCATCTCTTCGTAGTTTGGATTTGAGACACTTAGGGAAGTGTGCACATAGGGATAGAGCTTGTAGGAGAAATTCCACCTTTTGTCGTCTTATTTTGCTATTACACTCCACATTCGGTGGGTCATCCACCTCTTGTGGAATATTATATTATTTCTCCTACCTACCCCTAGTATTTCTTACCTACCCTTGTTTATCAATGAGCCACATGTCATAGTTGTGTGCTCATACATCCATATGGCCTTGCCTATATAAGCAGACCTATATTCATTGTATTGGTTAATCTAGTTGATCATTTTGCATATTGATGAGAATACAGTTTGTTCTTGTCATTCTATTGTCTTTTTTATGCTTTTCATTATGCCCTTGATCTTGGCAAAATCCTACAGTTTCTGCCATGCACTGAATTTGCATCTGATCTGATCTCTAATCATCATGACATATCATATCCAATCTGATATCATGTCCTTGATTGATGTTCAACACTCAATCAATCAGAATTGCCCATTTCTTTACCTTGCGAAACATGCCTTGTCTCTTTATACATTTCTAGCATGTTTTTCAGCCTTTTGTCTGATCGATCACATGCGTGATATGGTTTCCTTTATCCTCTTTGATATGCAAGATCAATATTTTCTAGATCTTTTTTGTTTCCTTGATCTCAAGCTACAATCCTCTGACATGCTTCCTCGAGCTTCATAGTCATCATAAATGTTGGACCATTCACCAACAACATCACTGACTCACCACACCTACTTGTGCATGCATGCCATTTCACCTCCACATGGCCCCTGTATCGACATCCACCTTTGTTGGGTCGGTTATGTTGGTCTAGATAGTATCACCAACAAACCACACAACCGGGTTCATCAACCGATTTACAAACTCTATTGGTTATACCCTAGCCGGTCTGCCTTCAATCTTACATTTTGCTTCTCTTTCGGTGGAGCACCCAAACCAATCAGCACACCTACCAAGCTACCTCATGCACATCTTCATTAGATGGGATCCTTCTGCATCTACACTTTGTCAGCATTACTAGTGGACATACTTACCAGTAAACACCTTGATGACATCATGGATTTAGTCTTCAACATGCTCCATCTATCTGCAACTTCTCAACCTTGTCTTCTTCTTTCAATAGATTGGTTCTCCTATTAACTGGTTTATCAAAGTGACAAACATATCCTTCAATCTCTGTACTGACAACTCATCATTATCTATCCTTCTAATCTGGTGTACATCCCTGATCTCATGCACCTAAGATAGCTTAATGTTTGACCAGTTCATCCGATGTGACCCTCCAATCCCTTGCCTTTAACATTTTTTCTTATCTCGGCAGATAGTGAGACATTTCATGTATAATAGGAAATAAGCCCCACTTACCGATGGGAGTGGATCCTTGTCATCTACATCCTGTATTGCAGCAATGTGGCTTCCTTGTTTGAGCAGCATATCTTCAAAATGCACATGTGATCCAATTGGGCGCATTCGCTGCCACTCATCTCTGCAAATGGTCACTGCAATTTTATCTTGTGGGAGTCTTGTCATTTCACATCTACGCAGCATATTAGTGGCCCACACAAACTTTACCTTCATAGTTGGTGTGATTTAAGCAACATTCCCCCTCTTCATCATAATCAAGCACCCAACATCCTGCTCTCTTGTTGGTTGGCAACTATCATTGACAATATGTCACTTGCCGGTGTGTAGTCCTTATGTCTTCAACACAAGTCAACACTAACTTGTGTACCAGTTACTCTAATGGCCATTATGCTAAATGACCTTCTCTTCCTTACCAGTGTCTTGCTATGCTAGATGACATCAATGGAACCATATCTGATATTCATCAATGCTAGCACTGCTCATCAATCTCCCATACCGGTTGACATCCTATACTAGTTGACATCAATGAAAACATAATGCCAACATGATTTATGTAAAGAATGGGTTTGAGATGGAAAAATTATTTTCTTTTTAAAAAAAGAAAGGACCTTTTCTTATAAATTTGTATTCAAGGCTTGGTAATGGATCTCTTTAAGAATTGGACAATTCCTTGGATACAGGATGTAGAAAGAAAAAATACAAGGTCAAATACAAGGTTAAGTATTCATAAAAAGGTAGATAAGGTCTCAATAAATGCCTTTTTCATATTTTACAAAACAAAACCTTCAGTCTATAGTAGAATTATCCCTTAGCCTAAAGAAAATGGATTGAGGAAGTTAGGGGATGATTTTTTTGTTGGCATTGCATGAAGATTGCATTGGAGATGTATAGTGTTGTCATTGATGTCAATTGCAACTAGTTATGAAGAAAGTATTGCTACCAGTAATGATGCAGTAAAGAAACTAGTGTTGATGCAGTGAAAATCAACCAGAAGCCCTAACCAGTTGAGATGCAGAATCCTAACCAAAAAAGCTTGGAGATTGGTTGTGATAATCTATGACCGAACAATGATCGCCAATGAAGATTCCACATAAGCATGTTGCACGTGATGAGTTTAAAAATGGATTTAGCATGTGAAGATAATTGTTTATCTTGGGAATGATCAATTGCATAACATGAAGTGAAAAACACATGATGAGTTACAGGATTCAATCTACAGTGATCCAAGAATGGTTGAAGATGCCTAGAAGAATGTAATGGTGATTGCATGTAATCTAATGGTCAAGATAGAACCGATATGTTTGTAATCTCTATGAGACTTGTAGGGTTTGTGTTGTATTACCAACCTAATGTATTTGCTTACAATGTCAATGATTTGTTTCAATGAGAGTTGGCAATTTTGTTAAGTGTGTGAGTGATTGTTGATGAACTAGGAGGTGTGTCTGTAGAATGTTGTGAAGGTAGATAGGAGTGATAAAGGATTCGATTAAGGAAGTGTTATTTTCATATTAGTCAAGAACCTATTGTTCTCTAACCATTACAATAGTTAAATCCCTTAACCAAGTAAGCTTTAATAGGCTTGTTCTTGAAATCCTCTAACCAGGTGATCCATTAGCTTGGATTTGAAATCCTCCACTGAGGTTACCTTGAACAGGTTATATCCTTTAACAAGGTATGTGTAGTCAATCCCTTAACCGAGTGATCCTTAATCAGTTTTGTTCCTAAAAGGACATTATTGTATAGGCTTATAACAAGGCTTGGCTCCTAACAAGGTGAACTTTAGAAGAGTTCAAAATACTTGTGCGCATTCATCCCCATCATTGTTTTTTCCATTTGGGTTTCCACGTGAAAAATCATTGTGTCAAGTGGTGAATGATTTTGTGGATGTGTTTTTGATATGGTTGATTTGAGTGACTGGTAAATCTACATAGATATATTTGAATGATCAAAAATGATCTGAAACATGTTTTTACTGGTATTAGTAAAGTGGTTTAAGGATTTGTCAAATGGTATTTAAGTTTCAAGATCTGTTGCATTGTGTCACTGAGTATTAGGACAACCGGTAAAGTTTAATAGTGCAGTTGCAAATTTTTTTGTGTCTAAACCAATATACTTTATGAGTTGATGCATTATTGAAATTTTGTTTGGTGAAAGTTTAGTTTATTTTCTATCTACTAATTCACCCCCCCTCTTAGTAGTTGACCGAATATTTATAGTTTCATCATATTATCAATTGGTATTAGAGCATTTTAGCTCCTTTGGAGTATAATCCTAACAACTTGAGGAAAAGATCTAGGAGAAATTAATGAAGAGAGAAGGTCTGAAGTTTAATATAGATAACTACAGAATCTGGAGTGATAGGATGAAGATTTACATCAAGAGCTTAGGAAGTCAGAACTAGGATCAAGTTATTACTAAGTATAACTTGCCTAGTGGAATTCTGACAGATTATCAGAAGAAGGAGAAATAGGAGAACAATCAAGTATTGGAGGCCATCATCAGTACCTTGTCTAATTCAGAGTACGTTAACGTTCATGGATTGGAGATTGCATATGAAGTTTGGAAGAAACTATAAGAAATCTATGGTGGTGACAAGGATGTAAAGATAGCTAAGGAAGAGAGTCTCAAAGGAAAATTTGATGACATGAGAATGGTTGAAGGTGAAAACATTCAATAGTATGGTCAGAGAATCAAGGAAATAGTTGGAGAAATCAAAAGTTATCAAGGTACAATAGAGGATACCATTGTGGTTAGCAAAGTGTTTAGAACCCTTCTACCGTCTACGCTATCAGAGTTGCAACTATTCAAGAACTCAAATATATTAACAAGACAAAGGTAACTCTTGACTCTGTCATTGGTAAACTGACTGCTTTTGAACTAAATGGTTTTGATGGAAGTGTTTGATAGTTCTAATACTTAATGTTAAGTATAGATTCCAAGCTAACAATATGAGAGGGGGGGTGAATCATACAAACTTAATCTTCCATAAAAACAACAGATTCAACCTCAGTAACATATACTTCAACAATATAACCAAAACTGCTAAACATGCAAACTCATCAGCACATAAACATCATAACACTTATAACAGTAGATTTAACATGGAAACCCAAATAGGGAAAAACCACTATGGGATTTCCGACCCACTAAGAAATATACTCTTCTAGAGTATGCTCAGTTAAAAAAAAATCCTGTTAAAGATTACAAACACATTGCTAGATGTGACCCGGTTAAGGGATTTGCCTCAGATCTGTTAGGATCTTCACCTTGTTAGAAGTGGCCTTGCTAAAGGATTTCAAACACTCAATCAGAATTTCACCTTGCTAGAGGGTTTTACAAATAAGACTGTTAAGTCCACTCAGTTAAGAGATTTTATGTCAATTTACAAAATAACATTAATAAAAATCTATCTGCAACTTCACATCTAAAATGCTAAAGAAGATTCTTATTTGCTCAATACAATTTAGTCATAGGACTTATCTTGTCCATCTACTAGGCTCTATACTCTATTATTCAAACATGTCTTCAAGCTTCTATGCTCGGTAATCCCTATGTAGCATCCCTATGCATACACTTTCCCACATACATTCTTTATCAACAGTTCCTTATTTATAAACAATTTGCCAACCACTTAATCTCCTTGATCACATATCCCATGACCAATCATAGCCATCGGATCTTCAAACTTGACCAGGTTCAATGTATCCTTCAATCTAAAAATATTTTACCACGCCTTGGAACTTGCATACATTTCTTGGAACTTGTGCTAGGGTATTGCGGTTCAATCTAAACTATAGATCTTCCTGCCAATTTTCCTTTGCCATAGATTCTTTAACAAACTTCATGCATGACATACCAATCATTTAATCATAACCAGCTCATCAGCTTCCTTCATTAAATAATGCTTTTATTCATTCAATGCATTCTGTTATTACTCGGTTGCAACTTGGTAAATACTAAACTTCACTCAGTAGACATACCACCTTCATTAACCTATAGCGATAACCTTAGGCTTTACCAACTAGGTTCCTTGCTCGGTAACATAGTATAGTATTAACCTTACAATCAATAACATATGTAGGATATCAAAATAGTCTAAAAATCATGATCTCATCATTGTCTAACTCAGTAATAGTTTCCCATTGAAAAAATTATTCCTCCCCTTATTCATCACATTCTTTCTGTGTCTTTTCCTGACATCTTTATACTCACCAATTCATACTTCTCAAGATATGGCAACATCATACTGAATTAGAAAATCAATTTCTTGACATCAATAACAAAATAATAATATTAAGATAGTAAACATCCTTTAGCAGTTATATCCATAATCATCAACAACCTTCTCAATATCCTTATTGAAATGCCAACAATCTCCCTTGTTTGTTATAATGCCAACAATCTCCCCCTTTGGCAGTGATGGCAAAACCAATTGATTTGACCTAATTGATTCAGATTACTGTGAGATTTTGAAATGCTGAAATGCTCTCTTCCTATCATCAATCTTCTCCCCCATACATTAGCCTTTTCCCCTTTTCTTCAGTCTTCTCCCCCTTTGAAAACAATGCCAAAAAGTAAAGAATGAAAACATTATGTCTTCCTGTATGAAGTGATTTCCTACTATTATGTGTCAACTTAGTCTCAGTTAGAGAATTTTGTCTTCAATTCCTGTTCCCTATATTTGCTTCTTGCACACCTTTAGAAAACATCCTAAAGTGTGTAAATCAGCATCGACTCTTAAAAGATATTCTACTAAGTCATTGAATTGATGCTTTCACCAAACTCGGTTAGTGAATGGAAGATAGGGATAGGACCCCTAACTTACTTGTGAGAGACTTAAAAGTGTCCCTTGGTAGTGGCTTGGTGAAGATATCTGCTATTTGTTCCTTTGTGCTAACATACTCCAGCACCACTTTCTTCTCTTGAGCTTCTTCTCTAAGATAATGATATTTGATAGAGATGTGCTTTGTCTTAGAGTGCATAACAGGATTCTTTGAAATATTTATGGCACTAGTATTGTCACAGAATATAGTTACTAGCTTGGTAACTTGCTCATTTATAACTTCAAATAGTTGTTTGATCCATGCTATGTTGGTACAATTCAATGCTACAACACCATATTCAGCTTCTGTTGTTGACTGTGAAACACATCATTGTTTCTTGCTAAGCCAACTCACTAGTCTTTCTCCTAAAAAGAAAGCTCCTCCACTTGTGTTTTTTCTATCATCAATGTTGCCTATGCAATCAGCATCAGTATAAATTTTTAAATCAAAATCATTTCCTTTCTAATATACTAATCCATAATCCTTAGTGCCTTTCAAGTATCTGAAAATTCTCTTGATTGCTATCATGTGTGTTTCCTTAGGATCTGTTGAGAATCTTGCAACTATACCTATTGCATGTGCTATGTCTAGCCTGCTGTGAACAAAATATTGTAGCTTTTTAATCATGGATCAGTAAAGTGTCTCATCAATAGATGTAGATTCATCATTCTTTGATAATTTACACTTGGTAGTCATAGGAGTACTTAATAGTTTTGAATCCTCCATTCCAAATTTCTTCAAGATTTCCTTTATGTACTTGGATTGAGTAATGAAAATCTCATCTTTCATTTGCAGTATTTGTAAACCTATAAAATACTTTAACTCACAAATTAATGACATCTCAAATCCTTTACTCATTTCATTTCCAAAGTTCTTGCATACAGAGTCGTTTCCACAAAAGATAATATCATCAACAAATAAGGTTGAGATTAGTATTCCATTTTCATCATTCTTCATGTACATGTTATTGTTTTCACTTGGTCTTATAAAACCAATGTTGATTAAATAAGAGTACAATCTTTCATACCATGCTCTAGGTGCTTGTTTTAGACTATATAAAGCTTTGTTCAATTTACATACCTGATCTTTATTCTTGTCTTCAACAAATCCTTTAGGTTGTTCAATAGAAACTTCTTCTTCTAATATACCATTCAAAAATGCAGATTTGACATCCATTTGATATACCTTGAAATTCTTGTAAGAAGCATATGCCAACAATGTTCTTACTCCTTCAAGTCTTGCCACAGGTGCAAAAGTCTCACCATAATCAATTCCTTCTTCTTGGGTGTAACCTTTGCAAACTAGTCTTGCTTTATTTCCAATGACCTCACCTTTTTCATTCAACTTGTTTCTGAAAATCCACTTTGTACTGATTACATTTTTGTCCTTTGGTCTTGGGAGCAGTGTCCATGTGTCATTCTTCTTGATTTGATCAATCTCTTCACTGCTAAATGCGTCTTTCACTATCCTCAGTTCAAATTCAGATATCAGACATGTATTCTGTCTCAGTTTGTTCCTTGTCATCATTGGATCATCCTTATCTTCTATAATTTGACTTGATGCATGATGTCTTCTGGCATACTTGGCTAATATAGGCTTGGTAGGCCCTGTATGATCTTCTTCATCACTCGGTAAGTGGATATTCTCTTCAATTTCTTCTCTAGTTTTCTCGGTAGGACCTGTCGGTTGAACATAGACAAATTCATCATAATCTTCTGGTTCCCTGGAGTTTCCTTCATCATTTCTTTCAGCAAATTCATCAATTTTCACATTTGCACTTTCTACTATTTTGTTAGATGATTTGATCAGACATTTAAATGCTTTACTTCTAGAAGAATAACCAAGAAATGTTCCTTCTTCACTTTTCTGATCAAACTTGTTATTTCTATCATCTTTGTGAACATAGCATCTAGTTCCAAATATTTTGAAATAACCTACATTAGGTTTCTTGTCATAGCAGATCTCATATGGTGTCTTCAAAGTTCCTTTCTTCATTTGTACTCACTTCTGGGTGTAAATTGTTGTGCTTATTTCTTCTCTCCAAAATGTTTGTGACACTTTCTTTTCAATCATCAGGGTTCCGACACAATCCACAATAGATCTGTTTCTTCTCTCAGCTATCCCATTTTGTTGTGGAGTTCTCAATGCAGAGACTTGTCTTTTTATACCATTATCATTGTAGGATAAGTTGAACTCGTCAGATGTGAACTCTCCTCCTCTATTTGATCTAAGACATTTTAGTTGTCTTCCTATTTCATTTTCAACTCTTGCCTTGTACCATTTAGACATTTGAAAAGCTTCTAGTTTTTCTTTTAAAAATATTACTGACATCATCCTTGAGTAATAATCCACAAATAATATGAAATATTTATCACCCTAATAACTTTGAACTTTCTTAGTACCACAAAGATCAGTGTGCACAAGATCTACAATTCCCTTGCAAGTGTAGGACTTACATGTAAAGCTTGATCTTGTCATCTTACCCATCTGGCATCCTTGGCACATAGCATTCTTAGATTTTTCAAGACTCGGTAGACATCTTACTCAATGCTTCTTGCTTATTTTGATCAGATTATAAAAATTTACATGACAAAACTTTTTTTGTCATAACCAGGTATCAACTATCTTTCCATACAAACACTTGTTCCGAGTTGAGTTAAGGTGAAATGTGTTACCTTTTGTTTGTGTCCTGGTAGTAGCTAACTTTCCATCTTGTCATGAACTTTGACAATTCCTTTCTAAAATTCTATTCAATAACCTGTATTGTTTAGTTGTGCTACACTCAACAAATTGTATTTCAAACCTTCAACCCAATAAACATCATTGCATCTTGCATTGTCAAGAAGTGTTATGGATCCTTTACCTTTTACTGGACATGGTGCATCATTACCAAATCTTACATAGCCTCCATCGTAATCTTCTAATGTAACAAATTTGTGTTTATCACCTATCATGTGATGTGAGCATCCACTATCTCTGATCCAAGAATCATTAGTATTTGTGTGAGATATTAGAGCTTTTTCTTCATACCTTTCTTCATCTGATCCATCTTTGATAGCCACATAAACTACTTCCTCTGTATCAGTTTCATCTGATTTATCATCATTGGATTCCTCATCAGCTATTAGGCATGACTTTCTATCTCTTCTTATGAAGTCTCGGTTTCCTCTATAATTATTATCTTTCTGTCTGTCATCTCGATAATCTCTCTTTTCAGTAGAATCTTTGTCAGGATAGTTAGAAGCAATATGTCCTATCTTATCACAATTGAAACATTTCAAAGGTAGTTTTCCTTTATACTTACCTTCGCCTCTCGGTAACCTTCTAGCTAATAGTGCTTCAAACTCTTCTTTCTTTCTAATTTCCTTATACAGTTTGTGCACTTTTTCCATGTTCTTGCAAAATCTTTCACTTGCTCCACTATGATCAACTTTAGTGTACTTACTCATTCTATGATTTTAATCATCAGATTCACCAATATGAAAAGAACTAAATGCAGATTCAACTTTATTTACTGAAGACACACTATTATCAAAATTACCTAACTCAAATGCATGTAGCTTACCAATAGTAGCATCTAAAGAGATTGGCATATTGGGTACAGACCTCAATTCATTGATTGCAGAGACTCGGATTACATAAGCTAGTAGAAGGGTTCTTAACAACTTACTTGTTATATCCTTTTCTTCAATAGTTCCACCTGCTCCTTTTATTTGATTGACAATCTCCTTTAGTCTTGTACTGTACTAGGTTATGTTCTCACCTTCATTCATCCTCATAGATTCAAGTTGTCCTCTTAGACTATCCACTTTTTCTCTTTGAACATGTTCATCTCCACCATACACAGATATGAGCTTGTCCCACATTGCCTTTGCATCATTGTAGCCTTCTAGACCATTAAACTCTGAGTCGGTCAATGCAGATGTTATTTCAATCATTGCTTGAATATGTTCTTGCTTTGCCTTTATCTCTTCCATTTTCAATGGATAGGTGCTCGGTGTAATGAAATCATTCTCCAGATAATATATAACATATTCTCCAACTCCTGATAGGTGCAGCCTCATCCTTTGCTGCCATGTAGAGAAGCTTGACTTGTTCAGCTTTGATGCATCCCTCTTGTATATCTTTGGATCTTTGCCTCAAGTACCTTTAAATTTTTCTTCTGGAGTCCAAATATATGATATCAATTGATAGTTCTAATACTTAATGTTAAGTATAGATGCCAAGATAACAAGATGAGAGGGGGGGGGTGAATCATACAAACTTAATCTTCCATAAAAACAATAGATTCAACCTCGGTAACATATACTTCAGCAATATAACCAAAACTGCTAAACATGCAAACTCATAAGCAATAAACATCATAACACTTATAACACCAGATTTAACATGGAAACACAAATAGGGAAAAACTACTGTGGGATTTTGGACCCACTAAGAAATATGCTCTCCTAGAGTATGCTCGGTTAAAAGCAAATCCTGTTAAAGATTACAAACATATTGCTAGATGTGACCTGGTTAAGGGATTTCCCTCAGATCTGTTAGGATCTTCACCTTGTTAGAAGTGACCTTGTTAAAGGATTTCAAACACTCAATTGGAATGTCACCTTGCTAGAGGGTTTTACAAATAAGACTGTTAAGTCCACTCGGTTAAGAGATTTTCTGTCACTTTACAAAATAACAGTAATAAAAATCTATCTGCAACTTCACATTTAAAATGCTAAAGTAGATTCTTATTTGCTCAATACAATTTAGTCATAGGACTTATCTTGCCCATATGTTGGGATCTATACTTTGTTATTCAAATAGGTCTTCAAGCTTCTATGCTCAGTAATCACTATGTAGCATCCTTGTGCATACACTTGCCCGCATACATTGTTTATCAATAGTTCCTTATTTATAAACAATTTGCCACTTGCTTAATCTCCTTGATCATATATCCCATGATCAATCATAGCCATCAGATCTTCAAACTTGACCAGGTTCAATGTATCCTTCGATCTAAAAATGTTTTACCCCACCTTGGAACTTGCATACATTTCTTGGAACTTGTGCTAGTGTATTGTGGTTCAATCTGAGCTGTAGATCTTCCTGCTGATTTTCCTTTGCCATAGATTCTTTGTCAAACTTCATGCACAACATACCAATCATTTAATCATAACTAGCTCATCAACTTCCTTCATTAAATAATGCTTTTATTCATTCAATGTATTCTGTTATTACTTGGTTGCAACTCAGTAAATACTAAACTTCACTCGCTAGACACACCACCTTTATTAACCAATAGCGATAACCTTAGGGTTTATTGACTAGGTTCTTTGCTTGGTAACATAGTATAGTATTAATCTTACAATCAATAACATACGTAGGATATCAAAACAATCTAAACATCATGATCTAATCATTGTCTAGCTTGGTTATAATTACCCATTGAATAACTTATTCCTCCCCTTATTCATCACATTCTTTCTGTGTCTTTTACTGACATCTTTATACTCACTAATTCATACTTCTCAAGATATGGCAACATCATACTAAATTAAAAAATCAATTTCTTGACATCAATGACAAAATAACAATATTAAGACAGTAAACATCCTTTAGCAGTTATATCCATAATCATCAACAACCTTCTCAATATCCTTATTGAAATGCCAACAATCTCCCCCTTTGGCATTGATGGAAAAACTAATTGATTTGACCTAATTGATTCGGATTGCTCCGAGATTTTGAAATGTTGAAATGCTCTTTTCCTATAATCGGTCTTCTCCCCCATACATTAGTCTTTTCCCCTTTTCTTCATTCTTCTCCCCCTTTGACAACAATGCCAAAAAGTAAAGAAAGAAAACATAATTTCTTCCTGTATGAAGCGATTTCCTACTGCTATGTGTCAACTTAGTCTTGGTCAGAGCATTTTGTGTTGAATTCTTGTTGCCTGTATTTGTTTCCTGCACACCTTTAGAAAACATCCTAAAGTGCGTGAACCAACATCAACTCTTATAAGATATTTTGTAGAGTCATGATATTGATGCTTTCACCGAACTCGGTTAGTGAATGGAAGATAGGGGTAGGACCCCTAACTTACTTGTGAGATACTAAAAAGTGTCCCTTGGTAGTGGCTTGGTGAAGATATTGACTATTTGTTCATTTGTGCTAACATACTCCAACACCACTTTCTTCTCTTGAGCTTCTTCTCTAAGATAATGATATTTGATAGAGATGTGCTTTGTCTTATAGTGCATAGCAAGATTCTTTGAAATGTTTATGGCACTAGTATTGTCACAGAATATAGTTACTGGCTTGGTAACTTGCTCATTTATACCTTCCAACAGTTGTTTGATCCATGCTATGTTGGTACAATTCAATGCTGCGGCAACGTATTCAGCTTCTACTATTGACTGTGAAACACATCCTTGTTTCTTGCTAAGCCAACTCACTAGTATTTCTCCTAAAAAGAAAGCTCCTCCACTTGTGCTTTTTCTATCATGAATGTTGCCTGCCCAATCAGCATTAGTATAAACTTTTAAATCAAAATCATTTCCTTTCTGATATACTAAGCCATAATCCTTAGTGCCTTTCAAGTATCTAAAAATTCTCTTGATTGCTATCATGTGTGTTTCCTTAGGATCTGCAGAGAATCTTGCAACTATACCTACTGCATGTGCTATGTTTGGCCTACTGTGAACAACATATTGTAGCTTTCCAATCATAGATCGGTAAAGTGTCTCATCAATAGATGCAGATTCATCATTCTTTGATAATTTACAGTTCGTAGTCATAGGAGTACTTACTCGTTTTGAATCCTCCATTCCAAATTCCTTCAATATTTATTTTATGTACTTGGATTGAGTAATGAAAATCTCATCTTTCATTCGCAGTATTTGTAAACCTATTAAATACTTTATCTCACCGATTAATGACATCTCAAATTCTTTTCTCATTTTATTTCCAAAGTTCTTGCATAAAGAGACATTTCCACAAAAGATAATATCATCAACAAATATGGCTAAGATCAGTATTCCATTTTCATCATTCTTCATGTACATGTTATTGTTTTCACTTGTTCTTATAAAACCAGTGTTGATTAAATAAGAGTGCAATCTTTCATACCATGTTCTAGGTGCTTGTTTCAGGCCATATAAAGCTTTGTTCAATTTATATACCTGATCTTTATTCTTGTCTTCAACAAATCATTCAGGTTTTTCAATAAAAACTTCTTCTAATATACCATTCAAAAATGCAGATTTGACATCCATTTGATATACCTTGAAATTCTTGGAAGCAGCATATGCCAACAAGGTTCTTACTCCTTCAAGTATTGCCACAGGTGCAAAAGTTTCACGATAATCAATTCCTTCTTCTTGGGCATGACATTTGCAAACTAGTCTCGCTTTATTTTGAATGACCTCACCTTTTCCATTCAACTTGTTTCTGAAAATCCACTTTGTACCGATTACATTTTTGTCCTTCGGTCTTGGGAGCAGTGTCCATGTGTCATTCTTCTTGATTTGATCAATCTCTTCTATCATAGGATTTATCCAATCTTCACTATTAAATGCCTCTTTCACTATCCTCGGTTCAAATTCAGATATCAGACATGTTTCTGTCTCAGTTTGTTCCTTATCATCACTGGATCATCCTTATCTCCTATAATCTGACTTGATGCATGATGTCTTCTGGCATACTAGGCTAATACAGGCTCGGTAGGCTCTATATGATCTTCTTCATCACTCGGTAACTAGACATTTTCTTCAATTTCTTCTCTAGTTTTCTCGGTAGGACCTGTCGGTTGAACATAGACAAATTCATCATAATCTTCTGGTTCCTTGGAGTTTCCTTCATCATTTCTTTCAGAAAATTCATCAATTTTTATATTTGCACTTTCTACTATTTTGTTAGATGATTTGATCAGACATTTAAATGCTTTACTTCTAGAAGAATAACCAAGAAATGTTCCTTCTTCACTTTTCTGATCAAACTTGTCATTTCTATCATCTTTGTGAACATAGCATCTACTTCCAAATATTTTTAAGTAACTTACAGTAGGTTTCTTGTCATACCCGATCTCATATGGTGTCTCCAAAGTTCCTTTCTTTAGTTGTACTCACTTCTGGGTGTAGACTATTGTGCTTATTGCTTCTCTCCAAAATGTTTGTGACACTTTATTTTCAATCATCAGGGTTCTGGCACAATCCACAATACATTTGTTTCTTCACTCAGCTATTCCATTTTGTTGTGGAGTTTTCAGTGCAGAGACTTGTCTTTTTATACCATGATCATTGTAGAATAAGTTGAACTCGTTAGATGTGAACTCTACTCCTCTATCTGATCTAAGACATTTCAGTTGTCTTCCTGTTTCATTTT
The DNA here is from genome assembly GCF_030272615.1 of Cryptomeria japonica. Taxonomy (NCBI): domain Eukaryota; kingdom Viridiplantae; phylum Streptophyta; class Pinopsida; order Cupressales; family Cupressaceae; genus Cryptomeria; species Cryptomeria japonica. Next base: position 691,034,663 of record NC_081413.1, read on the forward strand.
CAACTCTTGCCTTGTACCATTTTAACATTTGAAAAGCTTATGATTTTTCTTTTAGAAACACTATTGACATCATCCTTGAGTAATCATCCACAAATAATATGAAATATTTATCACCCTAATAACTTTGAACTTTCATAGGACCATAAAGATCAGTGTGCATAAGATCTAAAATTCCTTTAGAAGTGTAGGACTTACTTGTAAAGCTTGATCTTGTCATCTTACCCATCTAGCATCCTCAGCACATAGCATTCTCAGGTTTTTCAAGACTCGGTAGACCTCTTACTCGATGTTTCTTGCTTATTTTGATCAGATTATCAAAATTTACATGACAAAACCTTTTATGCCATAACAAGGTATCATCTATCTTTGCATACAAACACTTGTTCTGAGCTGAGTCAAGGTGAAATGTGTTACCTTTTGTTTGTGTCCCACCAGTAGCTAACTTTACATGCTTGTCATGAACTTTGATAATTCCTTTCTGAAATTCTATTCGGTAACCTATATTGTTTAGTTGTGCTACACTCAACAAATTGTATTTCAAACCTTCAACCCAATAAACATCATTGCATCTTGCATTGTCAAGAAGTGTTATGGATCCTTTACCTTTTACCGGACATGGTGCATCATTACCAAATCTTACATAGCCTCCATCATAATCTTCTAATGTAACAAATTTGTGTTTATCACCTGTCATGTGATGTGAGCATCCACTATCTATGATCTAGGAATCATTAGTATTTATGTGAGATATTAGGGCTTTTTCTTCATACCTTTCTTCATCTGATCCATCTTTGATAGCCACATAAACTACTTCCTCTGTATCAGTTTCATATGATTTATCATCATTCAATTCCTCATCAGCTATTAGGCATGACTTTCTATCTCTTCTTCTGAAGTCTCGGTGTCCTCGGTAATGATTATCTTTCTGTCTGTCATCTCGGTAATCTCTCTTTTCAATAGAATCTTTATCAAGACAGTTAGAAGCCATATGTCCTATCTTATCACAATTGAAACATTTCAAAGGTAGTTTTCCTTTATACTTACCTTCGCCTCTTGGTAACCTTCTAGCTAATAGTGCTTCAAACTCTTCTTGCTTTCTGATTTCCTCATACAGTTTGTGCACTTTTTCCATGTTATTGCAAAATCTTTCACTTGCTCCACTGTGATCCCCTTCATTGTACTTACTCATCCTATCATTGTAATCATCAGCTTCACCAATATGAAAAGAACTAAATGTAGATTCAACTTTATTTACCGAAGACCCACTATTATCAAAATTACTTAACTCAAATGCATGTAGCTTACCAATAGTAGCATCTAAAGAGACTGGCATATTGGGTACAGACCTCAATTCATTGATTGCATAGACTCGGATTGCATAAGATGGTGGAAGGGTTCTTAACAACTTGCTTGTTATATCTTTTTCTTCAATAGTTCCACGTACTCCATTGATTTGATTGACAATCTTCTTTAGTCTTGTACTATACTAAGTTATGTTCCCATCTTCATTCATCCTCATAGATTCAATTTGTCCTCTTAGACTATCCACTTTTTCTCTTTGAACATGTTCATCTCCACCATACACAGATATGAGGTTGTCCCACATTGCCTTTGCATCATTGCAGCCTTCTAGATCATTAAACTCTGAGTCGGTCAATGCAGATGTTATTTCAATCATTGCTTGAATATGTTCTTGCTTTGCCTTTATCTCTTCCATTGTCAATGGATAGGTGTTCGATATAATGAAATAATTTTCCAGATAATATACAACATATTCTCTGACTCCTGATAGGTGCAGCTTCATCCTTTTCTGCCATGTAGAGAAACTTGACTTGTTCAGCTTTAGTGCATCTCTCTTATACATCTTTGCCTCAAGTACCTTTAAACTTTTCTTCCAGAGTCCAAAGCTCTGATACCAATTGATAGTTCTGATACTTAATGTTAAGTACAGATGCCAAGCTAACAAGATGAGAGGGTGGGGTGAATCATACAAACTTAATCTTCTATAAAAACAACAGATTCAACCTCAGTAACATATTCTTCAACAATATAACCAAAACTGCTAAACATGCAAACTCATAAGCAAATAAATATCATAACACTTATAACACCAGATTTAACGTGGAAACCCAAATAGGGAAAAACTACTATGGGATTTTGGACCCACTAAGAAATATACTCTTCTAGAGTATGCTCGGTTAAAAGCAAATCCTATTAAAGACTACAAACACATTGCTAGATGTAACTCAGTTAAGGGATTTCCCTCAGATCTGTTAGGATCTTCACCTTGTTAGAAGTGACCTTGTTAAAGGATTTCAAACACTCAATCAGAATGTCACCTTGCTAGAGGGTTTTACAAATAAGACTATTAAGTCCACTCGGTTAAGAGATTTTCTGTCACTTTACAAAATAATAGTAATAAAAATCTATCTGCAACTTCACATCTAAAATGCTAAAGAAAATTCTTATTCACTCTATACAATTTAGTCATAGGACTTATCTTGTCCATCTTCTGGGCTCTATACTCTATTATTCAAATAGGTCTTCAAGCTTCTATGCTCGGTAATCAATATGTAGCATCCCTGTGCATACACTTACCTACATACATTGTTTATCAATAGTTCCTTATTTATAAATAATTTGCCACTCGCTTAATCTCCTTGATCATATATCCCATGATCAATCATAGCCATCATATCTTCAAACTTGACCATGTTCAATGTATCCTTCGATCTAAAAATGTTTTACCCTACCTTGCAACTTGCATACATTTCTTGGAACTTGTGCTAGGGTATTGTGGTTCAATCTGAGTTGTAGATCTTCCTGTTGATTTTCCTTTGCCATAGATTCTTTATCAAACTTCATGCATGGCATACCAATCATTTAATCATAACCAGCTCATCAACTTCCTTCATTAAATAATGCTTTTATTCATTCAATGTATTATGTTATTACTTGGTTGCAACTCGGTAAATACTAAACTTCACTCGGTAGACATACCACCTTCATTAACCGATAGCGATAACCTTAGGGTTTACCGACTAGGTTCCTTGATCGGTAGCATAGTATAGTATTAACCTTACAATCAATAACATATGTAGGATATCAAAACAATCTAAACATCATGATCTCATCATTGTCTAACTTGGTTATAATTACCCATTGAATAACTTATTCCTCCCCTTATTCATCACATCTTTCTGTGTCTTTTACCGACATCTTTATACTCACCAATTCATACTTCTCAAGATATGGCAACATCATACTGAATTAGAAAATTAGTTTCTTGACATCAATGACAAAATAATAATTTTAAGATAGTAAACATCCTTTAGCAGTTATATCCATAATCATCAACAACCTTCTCAATATCCTTATTGAAATCCCAACAATCTCCCTTGTCTGTTATAATGCCAACAGTGTTTAGAGGTCAGAATCTTAATTTAAAGCCTCAGTCTCAACCCCATCGGTAAGGAAAAGTAGAGAAGCTAGTTACAATCATGTATCTAGATCAAGCAGAGAGATAGATGATGATGATAATTTGATGGAACTTGAAGCATTGTTGGCAAAGTGATTACCCATAGGTATCAGTAAGTACACATGTAAACTACCTTTGAAATTTTTTGCATGTAACCGGATAGGACATATTGCTGCAAACTATCCTAATGGAGATAATGAGAAAACATGAGAGAAATATAGGAAGTATAATGGCAAAGGAAAAAGAGATTGTTTCATTGCAGTGGATGGAGGCACTACAGATGAAGAAGTTGAGGGTGATGCAAATGAGGAAATTGTCTTTATTTCTATCAAAGAAAAGATATTAGATCGAAAGGCATTGGTCTCTCACTCGAATAGTTTAGATGACTGGATTGTAGACAGTGGTTGTTCACACCACATGACCGGTGACCGGAGAGAGTTTCTTACATTGAAAGAGTTTTATGGAGGTGTTGTGAGATTTGGGAACAACTCACCCTACATGGTGAAAGGGAAAGGATCCATCTCCCTAAATGGTAAGAGTAGTGCAGACATTTTGAGTGTTTCTTAACTCAATGACAAAGGTTATTTGTTAGAATTAAAGAATGGAGTTTGCAAGATATTTGGAAGCAAAGGTGAACTTATTGCAACCAGCAAAAAAACCAAAGGTAACTTATTTCACTTAAAATCTCAAGTCAACAATTGTTTCATTGAAAAAGTTGAAGATAGTTGGCTTTGGCATAGGAGGTTTTGCCATGTGAATTTTGATAGCATTGTAAGATTCAGCAAGTCAAAATCAGTAAGAGGTTTGCCATAGTTGGACAAACTGGTGAATTCTTTGTGCAAGGAATGTTAGTTAGGGAAAATGACATCCTCAACCTTCAAGAGCAAATCTTTCTCAAATGAAGATTTTCTAGATTTGGTTCATACTGACCTATGTGGATCAATGAGGACTAGGAGTATTCAAGGAGATTGATAGTTCATGATATTTATTGATGATTTCTCAAGGATGATGTGGGTCACATTATTGAAAGACAAGACAGAAGAATTCAATAAATTTAAGGAATTCAAAGCCTTAGTTGACAATGAAAGTGGAAGGAAGCTAAAGTTCTTAATAACTGATCAAGGTGGTGAATTTACTTCAGAGAAATTCACTAGATACTATTAAAATAATGGGATCAATAGGTAGCTATCTATACCAAGGACACCACAATAGATTGGTATTGCAGAAAGGAACAATCACTTAGTAGTTGAAGCTACTAGGAGTATGTTAATTCAAGGAGGTGTTGCTAATACATTTTGGAGAGAAGCTGTCAGCACAATTGTTTACACAATGAACCAGATACTAGTTAAAAGAGGTAAAGACAAAACACCCTATGAATAATGGTATGGTAGATCACCTAATGTTAGTTATTTCAAAATATCTAGTAGCAGATGTTTTATTAAAATAAGTGATTATATTGGTAAGTTTGATGCCAAGAGTGATGAAGGAATATTTCTTGGTTACTCCACCAAGAGCAAAGCTTACAAGTGCTACAACAACTGAACTAAGAAGATAATTGAAAGTGTCAATGTCTGAGTTGATAAATCTCTTGAGAATTAGAAAAAACCAACAAGGAAAAGGAAGAAGAAGAACCTAACACGTTGTTTTTCAAACCGAAACCAGTAAAGCCAGAAATTGGGGAATTGAACATAGAAGCCCAAGTTCAACCGGAATAGGAAGGTCCAGCAAAAGATGAAGAAAGTGAAGAAGAAGAAGAACCTGATAATCAAGATCATGTCATTCCAAGGTATGTTAGACTCAATCATATCCCTAATCAGATTATTGGAGACAAGAATGGAGGTGTGATAACTCAAACAAAGCTTAGATAAAACTCATGTATTATTTCCACCATTGAGCCTAGAACTACAAAAGAAGCATTTGCAGATGAAGACTGGATCAAGGAAATGGAAGAAGAACTTGACTAGATAGATAAGAGTAATACTTGGTCATTGGTACCCAGACTGGAGAATAAGAATGTAATAGGTACAAAGTGGGTATTCAGAAACAAACTGAATTAAGATGGAGTAGTGGTTGGGAATAAAGCCCGACTAGTATTTAAAGGATATGCACAAGAGGAAGGTGAATACCATGGTGAGACACTTGCACTAGTAGCAAGATTGGAAGGAGTAATGACTCTACTTGCATGTTAAGTTAGCATTCTTAAATGAAATATTGGAAGAAGAAGTCTACATAGAACAACTAGATGGTTATGCATTGACTGAAGAAAAGGATATGGTATGCAAGTTACATAAGGCACTATATGGTTTGAAACAAGCACCAAGAGCATGGTATGAAAGATTGCACTCTCACTCAGTAAATATAGGTTTTCAAAGAACTAGTGAAGATAGTAATATATATCTCAAGATAGAAGGAGATAACATACTGGTAAGTGAGGTATTTGTTGATTATATCATTTTTGGAGGAAATGATGATGTGTCATGATTTTGCTAATGAAATAAAGAATGAGTTTGAGATATCACTAGTAGGTGAGATAAAAAATTCATAGGTTTGCAAATCCAATAGATGAAGGAAGGTATTTTTTCACACAATCCAAGTATGTGAATTAAGTTTTAAGAACTTTTGGAATGGGAGACTATAAAATAGTTGGAACACCAATGGTTAGAGGTTGTAAATTGTCAAAGGAGGATGATTCTGCACCAGTTGATGAAAAGGAATATAGATCCATGATAGGTAAGCTACATTATGTTGTCCACATCAGACCAAACATTGCTCATGAAGTAGGATTGGTTTCCAAATTTTAGAAAAGCCCGAAGGAGTCACACATGGTTGCAACCAAAAGAATTTTCTGATACTTGAAAGGCACTATTGATTATGGATTATGGATTATGGTATCCATATACAGGAAACTTTGACTCGAAATTCTATATCGATGTAGATTCGGCAGGGAATATTTATGACAAGAAGAGTACAACCAGAGGAGCATTTTTTCTTGGAGGCAAATTAGTATCTTGGAGTAGCAAGAAACAAAGTTCTATCTCTCAATCAAAAACAAAAACTGAGTATGTTGTAACTTACATGAATCATGCCCAGGCAATCTGGATGAAACACATATTGGAAGGTTCCAAGCTGAAGATATCAAAACCAGTAAGATTTTTTTGTGATAACACAAGTACCATAAATATTTCTAAGAACCTGGTGTTACATGCTAGGACAAAGCATATAAAGCTGAAGTATCATTTCCTGAGAGAGAAAGTTCAAAGCAAGGATGTATCACTAGAGCATGCTTCCACTAAGGAACAACTAGTAGATACTTTTAGTAAGCCTCTACCTAAGGCTACATTTGATTACCTTAGAGGTAAGTTAGGGGTTGTACCCCTACATGAAGTAAATTAAGAAGATAGGGAAGTCATCAATCCTAGAGACTATTGAAAATATTGAAGAAGGATTGGTAAAGAATGGAGGTACTCCATAGGGGGAGAAACTAATTGCAGATCGGTGAAATATGGATGAGAACTTGAATGGTTTACCTTCACTTTGGCATTGCTGTCAAAGGGGGAGAACAACTGTATATGATTTATAGCCAGTTACCAGCTAAAGATATGAAGATATAGTTGAAGGATAGAATATGATTGGAAAATGTAAACCAAGATTCCTATACCTATGTATGTGCTTTACTCTTAATCATGACAATCAATTAGTATTGATATTTGTATTGCCATAAATTCCAAAGGGGGAGAATGTTGGCATTGGAGATGTATAGTGTTGTCATTGCTGTCAAATTGCAACTCGTAATGAAGAAAGTATTGCTACCGATAATGATGTAGTGAAGAAACTAGTGTTGATGCAGTGAAGATCAATCGGTAACCCTCAACCATTAGCCCTAACTAGTTGAGATGCAAAATCCTAACCGATGAATCTTGGAGATTATTTTTCATGATCTATGACCGAATGATGATCGATGATGAAGATGCCACATAAGCATGTTGCACGTGATGAGTTTCAAAATGGTTTTAGCATTTGAAGATAACCGTTTATCTTAGGAATGATCAATTGTATAGCATGAAGTAAAAAATGTGTGATGAGTTATAGGACTCAATATGTAGTGATCCAAGAATGGTTGAAGATTCCTAGAAGAATGTAATGTTGATTGCATGTAATCTAATGGTCAAGATTGAACTGATATGTTTGCAATCTCTATGAGACTTGTAGGGTTTGTGTTGTGTTACCGACCTAATATATTTTCTTATAAGGTTAATGTTTTATTTCAATGAAGTGTTGCCAATTTGGTTAAGTGTTTGAGTAATTGTTGTTGACTCAGGAGGTGTGTTTGCAGAATGTTGTGAAGGAAGATAGGAGCAATAAATAATCTCCTTAAGAAAGGAAGTGCTATTTCTAGATCAATCAACAACCTATTATTCTCTAGCCATTACAATAGTTAAATCCCTTAACCAGGTAAGATTTAACAAGCTTGTTGTTGAAATCCTCTAACCAGGTGATCCATTAGCTTGGATTTGAAATCCTCCATTGAGGTTACCTTTAATAGGGTATTTCCTTTAACAAGGTATTTGTAGTCAATCCCTTAATTGGGTGGTTCTTAATTGGATCTATTCCTAATAGAGCATTATTGTATAAGCTTCTAGCAAGGATTGGCTCCTAATAGGGCAAACTTCATAAGAGTTTAAACTACTTGTGGGTATTCATCCCCACCATGGTTTTTCCCATTTGGGTTTCGATGTGAAAAATCATTGTATCAAGTGGTGAATGATTTTGTGGATGTGTTTTTGATATGGTTGATTTGAGTGGCTGGTAAATCTGCATATATATATATATATATATATATATTAATATGTTTGGAAATGATCTGAAACATGTTTTTACTGGTATTAGTAAAGTGGTTTAAGGATTTGTCAAATGGTATTTAAGTTTCAAGATCTATTGCATTGTGTCACTGAGTATTAGGACAACCGGTAAAGTTTAATAATGCAGTTGTAGATTTGTCTGAGTGTCTAAATCAGTATACTTTATGAGTTGATTCAGTGTTCAAAGTTTGTTTGGTGAAATTTTAGTATATTTTCTATCTACTGATTCACCCCCCCTCTTAGTACTTGATTGGATCTTTATAGTTTTATCATATTATCATTTTTCACCCCTCAAAAAGACAAAAGAGGGAGGCCATTAGGTAGCTCAAACAAGCAGAAAATGAAATCTGGCAGTGGATAAAATTCAAAAGAATCGATAGCCTATAGTCTTATTTTAGTCAGAATAAGGTCCCCAAGATTATAGCGATAGACAAATGTGATAGGTTTTCAATTAGCACCAGTGAAGAAGTTTGGAGTGTTAACATCTTCAGATTAATCAAGGAGGACTGATCATAGTTCCTCCTCTATTCTAGAGTTCAAATGTATGAACATAATGTCTTCAGAGGATGGTGAAGCTCTTCCTAAAACCCTATCCCTCCCTTTTGAGGATCTGGAGGTGATTTATTCTTCTATGCATGGCTCCCCTATCTCCCTAGAGTAAGCAGTTGTTTGTGATTTTTTAGGCATTTCTAATAATCAATTTATATACAATTAAAAATATTAGAGCGAAAAAGAAACTGTTATTCATAAAATTCTAAATATTGAGGAGGTAGAGGAGGAGAATAATGGAGTATTAGAAGATGAAATTGATAAATTAGAGAGTGTTGAAATCCCGAAGGAAAAATGTTGTTTGGTTCTATAAGAAAATCTTTAGATTAAGGTAAAACCAGATTGTGGTCAGTCTCCTTGTAGTAGGAGGAAGGAAATCATTGACAAAACTTAGAAAACTAGATGGTGAAGCAAAAGATCAACAAAAAAATTTCATCACTATGAAGCACAGGATTGGGGAAACCGTTCCTCTTAGATCAATAAGATTATTTCATTGAATGTTAGAGGATTAAATGCCCATAACAAACAACATTTGGTAAAGATTTTTATTAAACTTTCAAAAATAGATATAGTTTTGCTCCAAGAGACCAAGTTGAATGGAGAAGAAATGATATCATTTAAAAGGAAATTAGGAGAATGGGAAGTAGAATTTTTTGAGGCAGCTGGCTCCTAAGGTAGCCTAGCCCTACTTTGGAATCCAGGAAGAGTATATTTTGCAAAAACAAGTAGTAGAAATTGGATTAGTGGTTCCCATAGAAATATCATTGGTAATATTAACATAAAGATCATTAATGTGTATGAGCCAATTTACAACAATGAGAAGTTATAATTATGTAGGGGCCTAGACAAGATATTGTTGGAATCAATGTAAACTAAGAGGGCGTGGGGGTGAATTGGTGTTTTACAATTAACAACTTTATCAAACTGATTCTTTAACCACCAGATATAAATAAATAAATGAAAAGTGCAAAAAATTAATACAAGCAAGCACAAAACCATAGCATTGGAATTTTTACATGGAAACCCAAAATGAAAAAAACCATGGTGGTATTGAGACCCACAATATTATAATACTATGATCAGGAGTATAATAATATTATAAGAGGGGAATGCACATGCATTCAGGCACATTGCTTAGATCTCACTACTTAATTACAGGAGGGATATAACCAGTAGGAAGGCTCACTACCTTATAGAGATTACAAATGATAATAGGAATGTTTGAACTAGAGAATAGTATCTACAAATGCCAAATTGTACTTCTGATTAAGTGCGAAAGGTCTTCTTCAATTGTTTTGTCTCTCTACTCTGTTATGTCGCTCTGTCTTATATTGGAGCATAAAAACTTTATATCACTCACACAAGTCTTTGCACACTCACGTCACATCATATCACATACCAAAATGATCAAATGAATTGATCTTATATATCCACAACAACAAAATAAATCAATTCCCATGTCAGCTCCAAACACCACATAACACACAACATGAAACATGTAACCAAAAGTCAGCTCAATCCAATTACCAATCCATATGAAGAACCAAACAAATTAATAATAAGATTCACACATGTTGGCTCAATCACCTTGAACTAGAAACCAATCATTGAAATCATCCCAAAGATTTTGCACAACACGTTATACCAAAATAGCTCTATTCTTCCTGAATTATTGGATACCAAGTCTTCTAACTTGCATGTGAATCAATATTGGAGGCTAGGATTGTGGATCAACCTACATCAAACATCTAACCATCTAACTCTTTCACCACAACTAGAACTATGCAACCAAAATAGAGTTCTACCTAATGTACCCATACTCTGTATTGCACCTTCTAGACTTAATAATAAATGAATATAAATTCTTCCAGTAGAATAAATATGCATATACCAGATGTGATCTCTAATCTAAGTTGCCATCAATTACAACCTCAAAATAATCTTCAAGCACAAGACTCTATAAGTACAATGTCTCTTTCCAACAATCTCTCCCTTTGGCACTGATGGCAACACTTGATGAAAAATGACACTGTCACTACAAAACTTCAAAATTTCAACACTGCAACAACTCAATAAGCTCACCAATCTCCCCCTAAGAATGTGCAACATTTTTCTCTCAATTATCTCCCCCTTCTATAGGAATTCCAAAGAAAGGTATCTGCCAAAATTTATGTACAAGGGTATACACTCAATATCTTACATGAAATTAAAGATGTCTACAAAAATGGTCTTCAAGGACTACAGGTGATTATTCCACCCTTTCTTCAAATTCTCCAAAATGTTGATCAGAGCACTAAAAATATAAGAATGCATTCATAGCATCTTGTTGACTGTTCAGCAAGGTATCCAATCGAGGAGTTATTAAATTCATGATTTCTCCCACTCTTACAACTATTCTATCTTTATCTTGATTAAGGCTCTTCATTTTGTCAAGTAGGGGCATCATCTGAGCTTCATAGTTACTAGCAAAAATTGATTAAGGGGCATACGATTGAGAAATATTGGCTAACTACCCTTCACATTCCTTAATCTTCTTATATATCTCAATTGTAAACTTAGGAGAAAGAGGAAATGATATGTATATCTTACCGCCTTCATCTAGTGCCTCTTAAATAGTCTTCAAACAAGAGATCAAACTAACCCTATTACCTTCAACCATTTTCAAAATTGTTCTTAGTTGCATGGGATTGAATTGTTGAACTATCATTGCATCAGCCGCTTTATCCAAAGATACAAAATGAGAATCTACTGCTTTTAGCATACTCCTCATCTTACCAGAGGGTTAGTTCTCTAAATCTTGCTTAAAGGATGGTAGAATTTTCTCCAACACACTTGTCATCATGGATATGAGCTCTTTGTCTTTAGAGTGACACTTCAATAAGTCTTCACTCACCTTGGCATGTGCAAGTGCTGCAAGATTGAGTGCTTGGACTAGAGATAGAGAGTTAAGATCAATAGTTGCTTTGGTGAGGTCTATGTCTATGATAATCTATTTCTCCTTGTCCATAGTGTTGTTGAACACAATGTACCACTGAGAGGGGGGTGAATCAATGGTTCCTAAAAAAATTTTCTCTTTAAATAAATCTTTGATTACTGGTTAAAAACCTAAATACTAAGAAATCAAACTGATAAGATATGAGAGGATATCAAAAGAGGCAAACACACAAATGCATAACCCACAATACCAGATGTATGAGGAAAACCCAATTTGGGAAAAACCTCAGTGAGAAATGTTGTTGAAGACTATTGCTCCAATCCAGCCTCACAATGAAACAATAGATTACAATGATTTAGGGCACCAACCAAAGGAGCACCAAACCAAGGAGCACCAACCCCTACTAATTTAGAGCACCACCCTAAGGAGAACCAACCCCTGCACCAAACACCAGCTCGATGTAATATAATGAAATATAATTTTAATGCAATGATAGAATCTAGTTGCAAATGAGTTCTGCATCACCTGATCAATGGATGTCTTCCAATTATCAACTTCCTCTATGTCACCAGTCCTTCTTCTCCCAGTTATTAGATTGCTCTATCTGATCTCTTACCAGTTTCTCTCTGCCTCTCTTCTCTTTCTCAGAACCTCACTCTACATAGTCTCACACTTGGATGCCTTCCTAACCTTTCAATACCTATAGGTATGCTTGACTATTAAGACTATAGCAGTTCATCAAATACTCTATCTCTACCGGTTATAACCTCTCACCGATTCAGCCTGCTAACACACACTTTCTCTGTGAAACATCTCTTAGGTAAAAAATTTATCTTCTTGCTCAAGCTCACTTTTCTCTCACAACTCACATCCAAAATCTCAATCTAAGTCTCAAGTTCACATATTTTAGTGTGAGGGTTCCTACCAAAAGCAACATTCAAATGGTGGCATTTTCGGGTTTTCCATCACCAACTCAAACCGTATCAGATCTAATCTAATCAGCTTTTCAAGAATGGTGATTTGTATCACATCAACAACATCACCATCTCTTTGCTTTCCAATGTGAGTTTTCTATTTTTGGGTGTTTGTAATATGATTTTCTATGTTGCCCTGTTAAACACCTTTAATGGCTCAGTTGTTTCCTTCATCCAACGAGTACAAGGATCAGTTCATCCTACAAGGTTAGTTCAATCACCTTGCCACTCTATCTACCTCAAGCCACAACATCCTGCCATCATCCCATGATTTGTGGGTTCTTCATTAATGTTGAGTTGCTTATTAACTTTTACATTGATGAGCACTTCACCAACCTCTATGTTCTTGTCACCTGGTTTCCACCTATCATCATTGTCGACATCCACCTATGCTCAGACTGTGTAGTTGATTTGACATCCTTCACTAGCCAAGACATACTACTGGTTCAACCTCACTTTACCAATACAACCTATCCTTACTGGTGGATCAACTTGGCCTTCCATCAAACATGTTGGTCCATCCACTAAATCCCTTTACCAATTGCATTATACTTCTCTTTGTCTATCAGTGATCACACACCTTTGTTCTTTTTTTCTTCTTTGCTTACTTGTCGGTGGTCCTAGTTTACCGGTAGATGTTGCACTTCATGTGTATGGTAACATATCTTTCCTATCTACTTACACACTCCATCCTTCATACATGTTAGCATCATTACTTACTTCACCCATATCAGTCACCACTACCAACTCACCGATGACCATTGCATATTGGTTGACATCAATGACAACATAACACCAACAATATCCCCCTTTGGCATTGATGTCAACACACTTTTATGTCAACATACTCTATTCCTTCATCTGACCCATTTGACCATTCTCCCCCTTTGACAATAATGAAAAAGGATTGAGGCATTCTTCCATCTAATTCATTCTCCACCAGTTACATAGTGTTGATATTATGGATGAATTGATTATGTGTTGCATTAATGTTTTATCATTGATCTCAACACTAGCGGTTATGGATGGTTACCGACAGGCAGGTTTTGGTTATTGGTAGAAGATCTAGTGTTACTGGTAGAAGAGATTATCTGTTGGACACTTCCGGCATGATTGGATCTATGGAGTGTATTTGGTTACAGGTGATACATTCTTGTGGAGCATGTTTTGGTCAGTTGGTATTGACTTGGTAATTGGATGCTATCATACACTCTTGTAAACCCTTACTGGTATTGGTTTAAGGTTTTACCGGCATAGATTTCACTGAGGAATCATGATAAAATGAATAAGTGGTGTTAGTGTAGTTTCTAGATGGATTTCAGGATGTTGAAGATGTTCTTTGATTGTTCTTCAACTACTTGAAGACATTTCTTTAGCATGGTGGACTCAGAATAGGTCCAATGCCTATCTAGGTTATGGATCAGTATCATGTTAACATATACTCCACATGTTATCAAGATGTTTCAGGATAATTTATTGATTTGTAATTGTTGTTTTGGTCTTAAGATGACATGGCATATAATTGTAAAATGGATTTATGTAATGATCTTATTGTAATATCTTTTTGGTGGCTGACCTAGTTGGTTTAGGTCTTAGGGTTGGTATAAATGATTGTAAGATCTCATTGTAGGTTGGGTATCATGGTCATGAATTGTAATATCTTATGCAAAGGATCAGGTCAATCATAGGTGATCAAATTAGGATTAAGGAAAAGGTCAAAGGCCTTTATTATTGAGCTTAACCGGGACTATAATCAGGCATGGTAGAAGCTACCTCTGGTAGTTCACTCTATTGGATTGTTGTCCATTTATCTTGAGGTGGTTTTAACCTCTATATTTAGTGAGAATCTTTTTTAATTAGTATGCTCTAGGCAGTGTGCCTTCCTTCATATGCAATTCCCTCATTGTAACACATACTTTTTGCAGAAGTATCATCTAATTGTGGGTAGGCTTCCCACCGTGGTTTTTCCCTTTTCGGGTTTTCCATGTACAAATAATTGTATTATGTGGTATGGTTGCTTTGCATTGATTATTTGTTTAATTATTGAGTGACATTATTTACCAGTATCTGTGTCTACCAGCATTTGTTTCTACTTTACCAGTATTTGAATATTTATGGGCTTTGATTTAAGGTTGTATTGTGGATTAAATGTTATAATATGTTAACAACTAATTCACCCCCCCCCCCTTAGTTGTTCACCAGTTATCCTAACAATTGGTATCAAAGCTTTCATCCTCTTTTGTAGATGCTTAACCACTTGAGGTAGATCCTATAGCAGCTAACGCTTCTAATTGATTGGAAACTATTTTCAGAAGAGAAATCCCTAAGCTTGATGAAACAAATTATGGGATATGGAAAATTAAAATGGAGACTCATCTTAGATGTCTTGGTAAGGATATTTGGGAAATCACTGAGAAAGGATACACACCTTATGATCCAACTTCTGGCAATCCTGCTCCTATAGACTTGGAGAAGAATATTGAAAATAAATGCAGAGCTAGAGAAACCCTCTTGTGTGCACTTACTGATTAACAGATCATGGGATTGACTGATAAATCATCAAAAAAGGTTATGTGGGACAAATTGCAAACTCTGAATAAAGGTGACCCTATTGTCAAAATTGCTAAACTTGATGGTTACCAGGTAAGATATGAAAACTTGAAAATGGAAGATAATGAAAGAATTGTTGTATTTATGGAAAGAGTAAATGAGATTGTTATGGGAATTCAATGTTGTGGAGGATTTCTAAGTGAAGATGATATAGTTTCAAAAGTCTTGAGAGCCCTTCCACCATCTTACAAGATGAGGTCAGCTGTAATTAATGAGTTAAGAACAATGGCAAAGACTTCAATTAATAGAGACATTCTGATTGAGAAATTATCATCTTTTAAGATTGAAGAATTTGGATATTCTAGAGCTGTAAAGTATGAACCTGCTTTTCATGCATCATCATCATCATCTACCGGCAAAAGTGATTCAAAATTCCTATATGCAAAAGAATTGGAGGACATGAGGAAAGAAGATGAAGAACTTGAGAAACTTGAAGCCTTATTTGCTAGAAGAGTACCTAAAGGACTAACAAGAAGTAAGTATGAAGGAAAAGCTCCTTTTAAATGTTTTGCATGTAATAAGATTGGTCATTTTGCATCTAGATGTCCTGAAAGGAATACAAGGTTTAAGGAAAGAGTAAGGAAATATTTTAAGCCTAACCAGAATAGATATAGATTCAAGAAAAGTAAACAATGCTACATAATAGATAAGGAAGGAGTAACTGATGACTCTGGGGATGAACCGGTAGAAGACTCTGCTAGTGGATCCAACAATGGAAAGGAATGGGTGTTCTATGCTTTGAAGGAAGATGAACCAAAACTAGATATCAAGAATGAAGAAAAGAACCTGAGAGAAAAAGATGAAGATAATGATGAATGAGTTATTGATAGTGGATGCTCACATCATATGAATGGAGATAAAAGGAAATTTTTGTCCCTACAAGAATACAATGGCGGTCAAGTCAGATTTGGAGATAACAAAGCATGTATGATCAAAGGTAGAGCTATTATTTCTTTGGATGGAAAGTATAATATTGATAATGTCTATTATGTAGAAGGCTTAAAGCATAATCTTTTGAGTGTTGGTCAATTGCTGGACAAGGGTTTTCAACTTCAGTTTAAAGATAGAAAATGAAAACTCATTAACAAGACTTGTTTGGAGATTGCAACCGGTATTCAGACTGGAAGTAATATCTTTCACTTGAACACTAGTAATAAGACATTCTTAATTGCTCATATTGATGAGAGTTGGTTATGGTATAAGAGGTGTCATGTTAATTTTTATTGTATTGTTAAGATTAGTTCAACTAAGGCAGTTATAGATTTACCTAAGATTATGAAGCCTCATAATCTGGTATTGAAGCCTCATAATTAGGTATGTAAGGAATGTCAATTGAGTAAGTAAGTTAGAAGTTATTTTAAGAGCATACATGATAAATCTAATGATGTACATGATTTTATTCACACTGACTTATGTGGTCCATCAAGGACTAGAAGCTTGCAAGGTGATAGGTATTTCATGCTGATTATTGATGACTATTCTAGAATGATGTGGGTGACATTTCTAAGAGAGAAGTTTGAATCTTTTGAGAAATTCATGATCCTTAAAGAAAAAGTTGAAACTAAAACTAGTTTGAAAATTAAATTTCTAAGATCAGATCAAGGAGGTGAGTTTGCTTCTCATGAATTTAACAGTTATTGTGAGACAAATGGAATCAGGAGACATCTATCTGCACCTAGGACTCCTCAGCAAAATGGAGTAGTGGAAAGAAAGAACATAACCATTTTGGATGCAACAAGATCTATGATGATGGAAGCCGAATTGCCTCATATCTACTGGAGAGAAGCAGTGAGTACAACAGTCTACACATTCAACAGAGTTCACATCAAAGGTGAAACTGGTAAGACCCCTTATGAACTATGGTTTGGGCATACACCTACTGTTAAGTATTTCAGAATTTTTGGAAGTAAATGCTATATCAAAAGAGATGATTCAATTGGAAAGTTTGATCCTAGATGTGATGAAGGGATATTTTTTGGATACTCAATTAAAAGCAAATCATATAGATGATATAACAAAAGATTACAAAAAATTATTGAGAGTGATAATGTGAAAGTGGACGAGTAGTACATAAATCATTCTATATCATACAACAAGGACCCAACAATGTAAATGATCATAATTGAACTGGAATTGCCTCAACCGGTATAGGAAGCTGAGATAGTTACATCGGCACAATTAGAAAATTCAACCGTGACTAATGATTAGAGTAGTGAACTTGAAGTTCTAAAGACACCATGGTATGTAAGATTAAATCACTCTGAAGATAAAATAATTGGAGATAAGAACAAGGGAGTTATGACTATAAGGAGATTGGCTAATGAAGAGGTATTCTTATTCCTTAAATTGAACCCATAACTGTTATTGAAGCTTGTAAGGATAAACATTGGTTAAATGCTATGGAAGATGAATTAGATCAGATAGAGAAGAATGGAACTTGGACTTTAGTTCCCCGGCCTGGAAATAAGAATGTTATTGGAACTAAATGGGTTTTTAGAATTAAATTTAATGAGGGTGGTAAAGTTGTAAGATACAAGGCTAGACTGGTTTGTAAAGGATATTCTCAAATGGAAGGAATTAATTATGGTGAGACATTTTCACCTGTAGGTATAATTGAAGTTGTTAGACTATTTCTTGCCTATGCAGCCTATAAGAACTATAAGGTTTATCAAATGGATGTTAAATGTGCATTTTTAAATGGTGAACTTGAGGAAGAAGTATACATTGACCAGCCTGATGGATTTTCATTGACAGATGATAAATATATGGTTTGCAGATTGAAGAAAGCTTATATGGTTTGAAACAAGCTCCTAGAGCTTGGTATGCAAGGTTGGATATGTTACTACTTATCAAATTGCCATTAGTTTTTATATTCAAAGTCATACTATATATTCTAGTCAGTTAGCACTACTGAATCATGTAGTCGGTATATAAATAGAGAAGTCGGTATGCACAGTCTAGCCGGTTATAGAGGAAAGCAGTCACAAAATGCAGTATACACCAAGCTATCTACAGAGTATCTTTTTGAGGCTACCAAGTAGTTAATATGACACACCGAGTTGATATTCACTAAATGAAATGTGTTACTAGATACACTAAACCTAGACATGCATATGAAAACGTGTTACAAGATTGAGGCACATCTAACCGTTATTACATTGGAAATTGCACTAGAAGATTGCGTATGATTGCGAAGACAATCTAACCAATGAAATACTTTGTTTAGCTATTCATTTGAGGAATCTTGTTTGTAAGATTGAAGCAATGAATTGGATCACTGTTTTAAGAGATCTATTTATACAGCATGAGTTAAGAGCAAGGTGTGTGCATGTATTGATCAAGGAATACTATTACAGAGACACAGAGGTCACCGAGAAGGTTTTCAGAGAACAATCAAAGAATAGAGTAAACAGAAGGGTTTACCAAGTTACTATATGGGTTACCGAGGTATGCTATAAACAAGGTAATCTATTCTGAGCACATAGAATCTACTTTAACATTTCAGATGTAAAGTTGCAAATATTTGTAATGATTTTATTGTAATATTAAGAAGTTGAAAGAGAAACCTTTAATAGGGTAAAAGACTCTAACCAGGTGCAACATTCAGAATAAATGTTGTAAAATCCTTTAGCAAGGTAGATCTAATAGATCTTGTTACTCCTAATAGGGTAAGCTATCAGAAATAGCTAAATGTAGCTCTAACCGAGCATTCTTTATTATTGCAGTAGTGAAGTTGTGGGTGCCATCCCCAACACAGTTTTTCTCTCTAACCAAGAGTTTCTACATAACCAAAATATATGTGTTATGGAGTGAATCATGTATGATTGTTATCTATTTGTTTTAACTTTATTTTATGTTACTGCACTATTCTGTTTATGCATAACAGTAAGGTTATTATTCAAGAAAAGTTTTGGAGTACTGATTCACCCCTCCCCTCTCAGGACATTAGCTTTCCATATTGGGCCTAACAATTGGTATCAAAGCACAAATCTTGGAAAAGGGTTTAACTACCTAAAGAGAAAGATCTTATCAATGGAAAGCTATAAACAATCTCGAAGGATTGTGTATCTGCAAGAAGAGTTGGATCATGCAAATCAAGTGATTGTAGACATGCAAAGGCAAATGCAAAAATGTCTAAAAGTAAGAAGAATATTATCTAATGACTTGCAGGATTCTCAAGAGTTAGTGGAACAAATTGAGACATCATCTGAGAATAGTATATCTAAAGAAACTAAAGAAATGATTGGAGTATTGAAAGAAAAGAACAAAGCATTGGCTGATCAACTAAAAGCAATGAAAAGAGAACATGAACATTTCAGTACATAGATGACTGAAAACCTAGATGCATTGAGGACAACTAAAGATAAAGCAAGAGAACTTCAAAGAGAGAAACAACAACTTGAAGTCTTAGTATCTGATAAGAATGATGAAATCATAAGGTTCACTGGGATTCAACAAAATATGACAGATCATCTAGGTTATGCACATCATGAAGCAATTATGAAGAATGATGAAAATCAAGCATTGAAACTTGAAGTATCAAGGTTGACCAAGGAACTTAAAATAGAGAAGAAATCCAAAGAAACATTGAAGAAGAGTTATGAAGTATCAAAGATGTTGGATGAACAACTGAATACAAGAAGACCCAACAAAGATGCAGGACTTAGTTACAAAGGAAAAGAATCTACCGAGAAAGGAATTCATACTACCGAGAGAGGAGAATCATCAAAGCAAGCTGGAAATAGGAATAACATCAAAAGGAAGAAGCCTATTTGCTACTACTGTGGAAATCAAGGTCATACTACCAACATGTGCCAAATAAGAAAAGGTAAGCAACCAAATATCACTAAGTCCAATGGATATTGTTACAATTGCAATAAATATGGTCACACATCTAATCAATGTAGGACAAAGTCTGTTAACAACTATCAGAAGGAAAAATTCAAAGGGTTTTGTAAAAACTGCAATAGATATAGACATAGTACCGAGAAGTGCTAGTCTAAGAAAAAGAACTACATGTGGTGTCCACACCGAGCAAACACAAGAGATTACCAAACTCACACATATCCTTATTGACAATATGTAGTACTACCACGGGATTACAATATAAGGATATGGTGTGAATGTTGTGGAAGATATGGACATATAAGTGCCAACTGTTTTATAAGGTTTGGAATGAACAACTGAAGATCATGGAGAAATCCTAGTATGACATGTTTTCATTATCACAAAGTTGGACATTTAGCTGGAGATTGCAGAGATCAACCTAGAGAAGACACTGAAGAGATGAAAGAAAAATTCAAGATGATTTGGAAAAAGAAGGAAATCATGTCAGATGAAGAAAGCACCTTACCTACCAAGTTAGGTGCACGTATTCCAAATTAATCAGAAAAGGTATGAAGGCACTGCATTCTCTAAAGGTTAAAATCATAATAGTTCCTATTCTATTATGTACTAAATTCAAAATCTGTGTAGTTAAGATGCATTAGTAAGTTTGAAATTCTATCAAAAGCACTTTATAGGAATCTTGTTAAGTTGGTGAATATAGGAAGCCTGTCAAGTCGGTAAATGAAAAAAATTTGGTTACTCAGTTAAAACAAAAAAAGAGTAAATCGGTTAAAGGTAAACCAAGTGCATTTAATGTTTTGACCTAACCCGCACGGAGCTCAATAAGGTATTTTGTGTACTTAAAGGTATTTTGCAGTCATTTTCATTCACCAAGTTTTCAAGAGAGCAGAGAAGAGAGAATCAAGGTGATCAAACTTCATTCAAAGCAAATTTCAAGGTATTTACATCAAATCTCATCACATTGTTAAGCTGGTTTCTGATCTTGTCAAATTGCTATTATCTACTAAGTGTAAAGCATCTGCCATGTGTAAACCATCAAACCCTAAGGATAGTTTGCTAAGTTTTATCTGGAATTTACAAATGGCGCCCAAGATCCAAGATCCCGTAGTTGTCAAGAATGTGGAGAAGCCATCTCTGAAATACACTTTGACTCCTAAAGTCACCTCTGAATCGGATGACAAAACTGCCTTCTCACTCATCTCGGATCGAGTCTTGTTAGTCGAAGATGTTAGATTCTTCACCAAATGCTGTGTTGAAGAACTCAGTCATGTTGAGATTAGTGACACATATGATGAACTATGTATCGATGGCAAAATGGATAGCAAGTACGAGCATATCAAAATCAAGGGATTAACTGAAGCCCTAGCCTATCCCCGTGTGTTCAAACCCCAGTGGATTAAGTTTATTTTAAGCAGAGCTCATGATGATTTTATGTGGCTAGAGGAGCAACCATTCAAAATCACTAAGGAAATCATTCATCTAATCATCGGGTATCCTATCTATGATCATGAACGAGCATAGAAAATGATATCACAAAAGGAGTTAATCAATCTAACTAGAGTAGAATCTGATTACCGAGGACTAAAATTGAACAATGTCACTGATGCAAAACTTAAGTTTGCAATTGGAGTAATTCGTTACTGTTTCTTCCAATCAGCAAGGGAAAATAGTGTACCATGTGTAGCAGTTGACTTAGCCTATAAAATTGTGAAAAAGGGAATGAAAGTAGATTTATGTGAAGTACTACTAAAGAACTTATTTGAAAACCTAAACACAATTAGGAATCCAAAAAAGAACAACTCGACAAATACACTGAAGTTTGGTTCACTTCTTGTATGCATGTTTTTCTACTTTGAGAAGTTATTTCCCTCAGTCGATAAAGTAGTTTGGGAGCTACACTGACCTATCACCCATCAAATGAATGATTTTATCAAGAATTTGGGAGATAATTTTAATGATATCATGGATGACTACTTTAGAAAATTTCAAGAAAAGATGCACAATAGGTACCAGATTCCACCACAGTTGGTAGAGAAATATAAGGATGATATATGTTTTGATGTAGACACCGATTACTGTTATGTGAATGCTGTAGAACCAAGGACTCAATCTTTGCCACCAATGGGTTATGAGATTGACTTTGATATCACACAATAGCAAGTTGATGCATATCTTTCATTGCCAAGGCATGCTACCGAACTAAGATATGGAACTTATAAAGAGGTGAAGGAAAAAGTGAAAATGAGCATTGTAGTACCTAAAGCTACAAGAAAGGCTACAAAGATGATAAAGGTTTTATCTGAGAAATTCAGAGAAGAATCTTCCTCTACACCTGTCAAAGGCACTCTTGCCATTACCAAAGAGGAATCAAAAGCTCAAGAGGCAGCAATAGCATTGAGTACCGAGTTGCCTAAGGGTAAAGTGTTGAAAAGAAAGAAACTGTACACTACAAAGGCCCTACCGACTCCACTACCAACAAAGAGACCTAACACTAGAGCATCAGCTACATCACTGAGTAAGAAACAAAAGAGTATTACTGCACCCAAAGTAACCAAGACCTACAAGAAATCTACTCGAAGACTCATTCTGGCAAAAGAGTCTAGTGATACAGAATCTGATGATGCAAACAAATTTCAGATTGTAAAAAGCAAGAAGGTAAATATTCATAGTGTTGAAAACTTTTGTGCCAATCTTAAAGAATATGGTGGATTTGCAGGATTTAGATATGTCAAGTATTAGACTAGGAATAATGATGAGAAGTGACAAATTGAAGAAGTTGTCATTTGCACACTTCTAAAGTTTCGGTTAGCTCCATTAGAACTAGTAAAGTCACTTCCGAGTGAATTATACTTACATATTGATAATAGGTGGAAATATGCAATGGACTCAGAGAAACAAATTAGAGAAAGAAGTCTAGTCCATCTATTTCTTGATATGTCTATCATAGAAATTAAAGAGCATTTGACAACCTACAATTCTGAATTTCTTGTCAAACAGAGAGCCTTAAAATTGATGAATGGACTATACATTGATGTAGAAAATGAGATAAAAGCCAAGTGGCGGGATATCTTAAAAATAAAGGATGTCAATGAAAAATCTCAAATTGAAATTATTGATGTCACTGAGGAAGATCCTGATGTCACCGAGCAAGGTCCTGATGCTACCGAGCAAGACCCGGCTGAAACTATTCAAACTGATGAAGATGTCATGGATGCAGAAGCACCAGAGTAGGAAATGATCGAAGGCACTACCTATGCAAAACTTGTATCTAGTGAATCTGTTTTAGAACAAGTTCAGTCTTATCCACTGGTCAAGCCACCTGTCTCTACCGAAGCACCCAAGGATACAACACAAGGAACCAAAGGTCACAAGTTTGAAGCAACAAAAGGTACAACTAAAGATTAGATGTCTCAAGCACCGTCAAGCACTGAAAATGTTACAGCTAAGACTCCCAGTACCGAGACACCCAAGGACACCACAATGGCTACAAGAACCGACCAAAGTGTTGCATCTACCAAGCAACCTACTGAGGGTCAGCAAGCCTCACAAGCTATTGTCTTAGTCCAACTAACCAAAGGTAAAGAGAAGAAGGTGAGAAAGCATAGTTTCAAAGTTGATTTGACTAAACCAATAGTGTTGCCCAATGTGGATATTTCAAAATTAAAAAGGCAAGCACTTATTGATTTCGGTGAACTATGCAAAGCAAAGGCCAAACAAGAAAAATAGATGGCCATTCAAAAGAAGAATAAAGTACTATAGAAGGTAAAGACACTACTAACAAATATGCTACCTTCAGCAACAATGTCAACCGATGCAGCCATCCACATTCAACTAGATGAACTCCTTAATCAAATAGAAACAACAGGAGTTCATGCATCTAAGTACTTGGGCAAGCTAAAAGATAAAGAGCTTACTGCAAAAATGATAGAAGAAGTACAAAAAGCTCTAGCTATTGGAAAGGTTAAGCTTGTCAAATTCATTGCTGGGTTATCCCCTCAACTCAAGCATATTCTTTATTTATTTCAGAAACTTTGTACATTTTCCTTATTCATTAAAGATATCAAGAATAAAACTGATGCAATTGAGAAAGAGATCACCGATCTCTCAACTAAGTTGACCACAGAGCCCAATTTTGTTCAAAATTTTTACACCAAGCTTCAACAGCTCATGGCTCAATAGTTAGAACTCAGAAATGAAGAGCATAAGATCAGGATGGATATAATGACCCTCCAAACATTATTCCTTCCTCATCTCCCATTAGTTCAAGAACAGATTAACTGAGCTACACGCCTATCTAATACACAAGAGGGAAGCACTCTTGATGGCTTAATATCACTATTGGCTAATATTCAAGAAAAAAATTCTTTAATGGAAAGTGTAAAGGATGCACTCTCAGTCACACTCACCGATGCCCAGAAGAAGTATAAATCTATTTTTGATCAGTTACCGCCCCCTGATGGAAATTATGTTTTTGATGTTTGTAAAAAAAGGGGAGTAATACTACATAAGGGGAGTAATATACTATATTTGGAGAGTGACATAGTTTTGGTAATACAGTTTTGAGTATTGTATACAGGGGAGTATACCAAGCAGAGTATGCAGAGAAAGCAGAGCACACAAGCACAAAATAGAACATAAACGAGCATGCAAAATCAGAGTTATATATAGAATAATGATAAGGGGAGTATATCTGCATATACTATTTCATTGACTATTGTATATATTGTCAAGTGCAGTCATTTTGCAAAGTATATAGATTTTTGTTATGACTTTGAAAGTAGTTTTTGTCAAACATCTCAACTAATGTCAAAAGGGGAGATTGTTACTACTTATCAAACTGCCATTAGTTTTTATATTCAAAGTCATACTATATATTCTAGTCGGTTAGCACTACTGAATCATGCAGTCGGTATATAAATAGAGAAGTTGATATGCACAGTCTAGTTGGTTACAGAGGAAAGAAGTCACAGAACGCAGTATACACCAATTTGTCTATTGAGTATCTTTTTGAGACTACCGAGCAGTTAAGATGACACACTGAGCTGAAATTCACTGAGTGAAATGTGTTACTAAATACACTGAACCTAGACATGCATATGGAAATGTGTTACAAGATCGAGGCACATCTAATCGTTATTACATTGGAAATTGCACTCGAAGATTATGTATGATTACAAGGACAATCTAACCAATGAAATACTTTGTTTAGTTACTAATTCGAGGAATCTTGTTTGTAAGATCGAAGCAATGAATTGGATCACCATTTTAAGAGATCTATTTATACAGCATGAGTTAAGAGCAAGGTGTGTGCATGTATGGATGAAGGAAGACTGTTACAAAGACACAGAGGTCACCGAGAAGGTTTTCAGAGAATAATCAAAGAACAGAGTAAATAGAAGGGTTTACTGAGTTACTATATGGGTTACCGAGGTATGCTATAAGCAAGGTAATCTATTCTAAGCACATATAATCTGCTTTAACATTTTAGATGTAATGTTGCAGATATTTGTAATGATTTTATTATAATATTGAGAAGTTGAAAGAGAAACCTTTAATAGGGTAAAAGACTCTAACCAAGTCTATAAATTGTAAATCCTCTAACTAGGTGCAACATTCAAAATAAATGTTCTAAAATCCTTTAGCAAGGTAGATCTAATAGATCTTGTTACTCCTAACAGGGTAAGCTATCGGAAATAGCTAAATGTAGCTCTAACAGAGCATTCTTTATTATTGCAGTAGTGAAGTTGTGGGTGCCATCCCCACCGTAGTTTTTCTCTCTAACCAAGAGTTTCTGCATAACCAAAATATATGTGTTATGGAGTGAATCATGTATGATTGTTATCTATTCATTTTGACTTTATTTTATGTTACTACACTATTTTGTTTATGCATAATAGTAAGGTTATTATTCAAGAAAAGTTATTGAGTACTGATTCACCCCTCCCCTCTTAGTACATTAGCTTTCCATATTAGGCCTAATAGGATAAATATCCTTTGAAGCTTAGTTTTACTAATGGCGGTGCTGATAGTAATTTATACTATAAGATCACTGATAATGATATTCTGATTATTGAAGTATTTGTTGATGATATCATTTTCAGAGGGGAAGATAAATTGTGCATGGAATTTGCTAAAAATATGAAGAATGTAATCGAAATGTCCATGATTGGTGAGATGAATTTTTTCTTAGGTTTGTAGATTACTCAAACTAACAAAGGTATTTTTATTTGTCAAACTAAGTATCTAAGAGAATTGTTGAAGAAATTTGGTATGGATAATTCCAAACTGGTAAGTACTCCTATGGTGACAAGTGACAAATTATCTATCAAGGATACTTCTATATACCATTCAGAAATGTAGATTTGACATCCATTTCATATACCTTGAAATTCTTGTAAGAAGCATATGCCAACAAAGTTCTTACTCCTTCAAGTCTTACTACAGATGCAAAAGTCTCACCATAATCAATTCCTTCTTCTTAGGCATAACCTTTACAAACTAATCTTGCTTTATTTTGAATAACCTGTCCTTTTTCATTCAGCTTGTTTCTGAAAATCCATTTTGTACCGATTACATTTTTTTCCTTCGGTCTTGGGACCAGTGTCCATGTGTCATTCTTCTTGATTTTATCAATCTCTTCTGTCATATTATTTATCCAATCTTCACGGTTAAATGCCCCTTTCACTATTCTCGGTTCAAATTCACATATCAGACATGTGTTCTGTCTCAATTTGTTCCTTGTCATCACTAGATCATCCTTATCTCCTATAATCTAACTTGGTGCATGATGTCTTCCGACATATTTGGCTAATACAAGCTTGGTAGGCTCTATATGTTCTTCTTCATCACTCAGTAACTGGATATTCTCTTCATTTCCTTCTGCAATTTTCTTAGTAGGACTTGTCAGTTGAACATAGACAAATTCATCATAATCTTTTGGTTCCTTGGAATTTCCTTCATCATTTCTTTCTGCAAATTCATCAATTTTCACATTTTCACTTTCTACTATTTTGTTAGATGATTTGATCAGACATTTAAATGCTTTACTTCTAGAAGAATAACCAAGAAATGTTCCTTCTTCACTTTTCTGATCAAACTTGCCATTTCTATCATCCTTGTGTACATAGCATCTACTTCCAAATATTTTAAAATAACTTACATTAGGTTTCCTATCATACCAGATTTCATAAGGTGTCTTCAAAGTACCTTTCTTCAGTTGTACTCAGTTCAGGGTGTAAACTGCAGTGCTTATTGCTTCTGTCCAAAATGTTTGTGGCACTTTCTTTTCAATCATCAAGGTTCTGGCATAATCCACAATAGATCTATTTCTTCTCTCAACAATTCTATTTTTCTATGGAGTTCTCAGTGCAGAGACCTGTCTTTTTATACCATGATCATTGCAGAATAAATTGAACTCATCAGATGTGAACTCTCCTTCTCTATCTGATCTAAGACATTTCAGTTGTCTTCCTATTTCATTTTCAAATCTTGCCTTGTACCATTTAAACATTTCAAAAGCTTTTGATTTTTCTTTTAAAAACATTACTGACATCATCCTTGAGTAATCATCCACAAATAATATGAAATATTTATCACCATAATAACTTTGAACTTTCATAGGACCATAAAGATCAGTGTGCACAAGATCTAAAATTCCCTTAGAAGTGTAGGACTTACTTGTAAAGCTTGATCTTGTCATTTTACCCATCTGGCATCCTCGACACATAGCATTCTCAGGTTTTTCAAGGCTCGGTAGACCTCTTACTCGATGCTTCTTGCTTATTTTGATCAGATTATCAAAATTTACATGACAAAACCTTTTATGCTATAACCAGGTATCATCTATCTTTGCATACAGACATTTATTCCGATTTGAGTCAAGGTGAAATGTGTTACCTTTTGTTTGTGACCCGGTAGTAGCTAACTTTAGATGCTTGTCATGAACGTTGACAATTCCTTTCTGAAATTCTATTTGGTATCTTGTATTGTTTAGCTATGCTACACTCAACAAATTGTATTTCAAACCTTCAACCCAATAAACATCATTTCATCTTGCATTGTCAAGAAGTGTTATGGATCCTTTACCTCTTACCGGACATGGTGCATCATTACCAAATCTTACATAGCCTCCATCATAGTCTTCTGACATAACAAACTTGTGTTTATCACCTATCATGTGATGTGAGCATCCACTATCTATGATCCAAGAATCATTAGTATTTATGTGAGATATAAGGACTTTTTCTTCATACCTTTCTTCATCAAATCCATCTTTGATGGCCACATAAACTACTTCCTCTATATTAGTTTCATCTGATTTATTATCATTGGATTCCTCATCGACTATTAAGCATGACTTTCTATCTCTTCTTTTGAAGTCTCGATGTCCTCTGTAATGATTATCTTTCTGCCTGTTGTTCAACAAAAGTGATAACCCAAGAACATCTGCAATTGATCTATTAAGTAGCCAATTAAATCTATGAAGAACCTCAGGGCTTGGACAACATAACAAGGATATGAGTCCTTCTACTCTTCAGGCTTTGCAAAACCTAGGCGGGTATACCTTTGATGCTTAGAATTAAACCTATTACACACCTATGAAAACATCAACATAAACAGATGGATCATTTCACAAGCTCAACAGGTTAGGAAACATTACAGATTGGCTAGATTTGTACAAACAATAAGATGAAATAGAGCTTGGAAAGAATGGAACACAAACCCCTAAACATAAAGGGAAATTAGATTTGTCTTTTAAATTGTTTGATTTGAAAACATCCCCAAACGTGCAAGACCAGTGCCTTGTTCATTGGGCAACAGAGTCTCACATAGAATTGCAAATATGTCAATCACAGCTACAAATTTATTTTCCTTACAAAATATCCCTACATTAATACCTTATACTAATTCATTACTCAGATCCATTCACAACATTATCAAATCTGGGACGCATTCCATTATTCATGATTGATTTCAGAATTTAAAACCTTCATTGAAGGATACCCACAAACAATCACACAACTTCCTTGAAATTGACAAATTTCCTCCTCAAGAATTGAATTCATAATACTGAAATGCATACACGGAGACAATATGGTGGAAATTACTCATGCCTAACACAAGTAAGACCTGCAACTAAAACCACATTTACAGCACTGCACTGCAATCTCTATACCGTGAAACCAAACAGAAGCATTTATAAACTTGGGTCAAGATCTTAAGAAAATGGAAGCCATCAAATCTGGAGCATTTCTCCAAATTTTTGGAACCCTTTCAATTGAGAAGAATTGAGAATAAGAAGAGGAGGGAAAGATCAGAATCCATCAGAACATGCCATGTGTCTTCTTTTTCCTTAACTGCAATTCTTTACCTTCTTCTTTCCCATGGAAACTGCTTCCCAAATATCCCACATTTTTTAAAACTAACTACATAACTAAATTCCTCATCTCGAGAGCTTTTCAGAAATATATAATACTTTTACATTTGGCCAAAAATTAAACCCTGGGCGAATTAATCTTGAACAACAGGCCATCATTTAAATTTTTTGAATTTTCTCTATAGTTTCAACTATATCATTAATCTGATTTTCATTTTAATTTTTTGGCCCTTTTTATGCCTTGATGCCTTGCCACATGGCAGGACCTGATTGGTCAATGGGGTCCACTAGGTGCCACCTCAGATGACACCTCATCACTCTACCACTTGTCGGTCACATCACTGCCACTTGTCGGTCCACCTGTATGCCACATGTGTGCCATGTCACTGCCACCTATGCACCACTAGGATAGGACCTGCCTGCTAGACTGCCATGTCACATTTCCACCTGGCTTTCGCCATTTCGCGACCCTTAACCTTCATGCATCTTCAAGCTCCGAAATCGCGTTGGTCATTGATCTACTCGGAACCTACTCGATCTTTACCTCTGTTTCCGTGCACGTGGATTTCACTATTTCTCGAAGGGTATTTTTCAATCATCTTCCCTTCATGAATCAGCACGAGCCGTTGATCTTCTCCAAACTTGCTCGCTGGTTAAGTCAACCTTTCTTTGCAAAATTTTGCTCGGCTGCCTCGGGAACCATGCCTGCGTGGGGTCCACCTGTCGCCACTTGTCATGTCATCCTTCACCTTGGGATCTATGCCCATGCATGTGGGGTCTGCTTGGGCACCCTATGGGCACCATCCATCAAAAGAATTGATGGCTTTGACATATTACATTAGTGGAGCTTTGTATATAAATATAAAAAAATCTCATCACCTAGCCAATGTGGGATAATGCTTCGTGCCTAGGATGACATTTTTGAAGCTTTCCCCTTGGGTTTTAATGGTGTTTTCTGTCATTTTGTTTTGCTTGAAACATTTGAGGCAAGATTTTTAATCCTTTCCCTGCCACGTAGAGGAGAAACATGCAGAAAAGGGGAAGTCATGGCTTTATACCAGCCAAATGTCTTCATTGAAAAACTTGTTGCTGTGCACTTGCATTGACTTGAAGCTTTCATGTGGGCTCCAAACAGTTCATTCGATGATGCCCTCTTCAACACCACATCATAGGGGATGTTGACAAAATTACGTGGAGGAGGAAATTGGCATTAAACTTGCCATGGATTTTGATTTTAAGTATCTGCAGCCTCTCCAAATTGCCACGCTGGGGAAAGATTGCTGGCATTAAACTCTTTTTTAAAAATTTACAGTCCCCTCAACCATCACACGGGGAGGAGGATTCTTGGAGTTTGAAGTCTTGTCTGCTTCACTTTGCATTTGAATAAAATTTTTGAATGTTGCTCAAAAACCATGCAAAAGGGGAGAATGGTTGTGGCTGCCAATATTCCTAATTCATATAAATTTTCTATTGCACAGGATGCTATATTAATAATATGAGGTGTAACTTTATTTCTATTATCATTCATAGGTTGGTTGGCATTGGAATTTATACTTTGGTAGTATATGGAGGAGAGCCTTATCGTAGCACCAAGATTAACAATTTCTCGTTCTTTGCCATGTATTTGCTTGAAAGTTTGGAAATGCATTTGCCTGGAATTTTAATATGGTGCTCCTATACGTGAGAGGAATGAATGGCAATTTTCATTTGCCAGAAAGTGTGTTGACAAAGGCAATGAATTTGGCTTTGAGATGCCAAGGCATTTTCTACTGTTTTGGCATTAATACCTACCAATATCATTATGTTTGAAGTTTCAATGGTTCCCATAAACCACACAGGAGGAGGCACTGGTTTTGATTTGCCAAATTTGCATTTGCTTTGAATTTCAATGCCTCTTTAAACATGCTCCGCACCACCACATTGCATTGGCTTGAAAGTTATTTGCTGCAGTTTTTACATGTTTGAAAGCTTACAAAGCCCTTTTCAAACACCACTTCTAATTACATGCGGGGAGGAGCTAGGCTGACAATTACTAGAAGTTTAATTAGCTCCAACCAAACACATTTCTCAGAGAAGATTATTGGTATCACACCTCCAGACAACATTCCTCATGAACTACTATAATATTTAAATCATATAACATATGATTTAAAAAAAACAATTTAAACCTTGCCTGAAAAGATGCATGAAGTGGCAAACCAGGTCGGGCGCCAAAGTGGGTCCAGCTAAAAAAAAATTTGTTTTCATACAATTGACCTCTGGAATATCTCAAGAACCTTAAAATTACCTCTGGAAACAATTGACACCATTTCCAGATCACCAGACTAAGTTTTGCAACTTTTGGGCACTTGCACCACATTTTCACATTTAATTGCGAAGACATAATTTTCAAAGTGGTCAAAACACCTTTTTGGACCATGCCATCTGACAGGCATGTACTTTGATATACAAGGATTAACTCTACCAAATGGTTTCTCAAGATGAGTCTCGAGCAAAGAGATATTAATTTTCAAAAATGCCCAACTGGCTTTGTCGACACTGCAGACCTGATGAAGTCAATGTTCTGGCAACACATGACGCCTTTCTCAAAAATATCAAATGACCTCCGTAGATCCTTAAATTTGAAACACAGGTACCTTGAAGTACATATGAAAACTTTGGATTCTTAGTTTGATCACAAGACTGACAGGATGCAAATGGTGTGCTCATGAAAATGGCTACATTAACTAATTTAACACTGAAAGTGCACAAGACTGAAAATGATAGTTCAATGAATCCTTTTGAAAACCGATCAAACAGATTGGCAGAGGCTTAAAATTTGAAACGTAGCTCATAATTTATACCAAAATTATCCTAAAACAAACATTACGACATAACACTTACTGAGGCAACTTTTACACTTATGCAAAACAGGGCTCCGACTAGGCACTGAAACAGGGACTTGTCAAAATATTCAAACTGCAAATGGATTTGGCTTTGAAAACTGAGCAAATGGATTCATTAGGACTTAAAATTTTGTAGGATGACTCACATTTATGCATAGAATCCAATCCATGTTTAATTTCTTCATGATGATCAATAGGACAAAAGATATAATTGCTCAAAGTAGGCTACTCAATAAAATCTGCATTTGTGCCTAAAATGCACTTTCAGCGCACCCTCAAAATGGGTACCTGGTAAACTTATCCAAACTGAATTTTGAAAGTTGCACATCACTAAATAGACCAAATGAAAGGTGTGGGACATGAATCCCGAGCCTTACCCTCTAAAAATCAACTAGCTCCACTTTCTCTCTCTCTAACTAGGCCATTCAAACTGACTTATTTAGGTATTTTTCTAACATGCAAAGCAAAATTTTGAAATGGGCCTCTAAAATTGACTCAATTTTAATGAGTTCCAACACTGTCTATCATCTTGGTAATCTCTCTTTTCAGTAGAATCTTTGTCAGGACAGTTAGAAGCCATATGTCCTATCTTATCACAATTGAAACATTTCAAAGCTTGTTTTCCTTTATACTTACCTTTGCCTCTTGGTAACCTTCTAGCTAATAGTGCTTCAAACTCTTCTTGCTTTCTGATTTCCTCATATAGTTTGTGTACTTCCTCCATGTTCTTGCGAAATCTTTCACTTGCTCCATAGTGATCCCCTTTAGTGTACTTACTCATTCTATCATTGTAATCATTAGATTCACCAATATGAAAAGAACTTGTAGTCACACAAATTTGTCCAGCTTGATTAAATAAATATTCGCTATTTATTTGATTAAAAATCCACTAGCCACTAGTTAATTAAATTAATATTTAATTAATTCATTTCCAAACATTCTTCTATTAATTAAATAAATTATTCAATTTATTTTAATTAAATCATTAAATCAAATTCCAATCAATTAAATAAATAAAATCTATTTATTTAATAAAATCCCCTTTTCCTCTTTTAAATAAATTAAATAAAAACATTTATTTAAATCATTATCCCCACCCCACTTGCATTTTCCTACAAATGCAACTTGCACACATTTATTGAGACAAATTAATTTATTTTAATAAAATCCTATTTTCCCTCACCCACCAAATCCACTTGCAAAATCTAATCCCCTTCTAGATTCTTCTAATCCCTTCCTAATTAGCCTAATCCATCCCCTAATTATTGTCACATTCCTAAGCAAAATGGAGTCACTTCTCAAAGACTCCAAAGTCTTTGAAAAACATTTAATGCTTTGTGTGTTCAACAAATTAACCCCCAAAGTCTTCCAAGACCATTTATGGCTCTTACATAACCATTTATAGTTACTTCAAACTTTCGCCCCAAACATTTATTGTTTTGACCATATTCATCCATTTCACATTTGCACAAGAATTTATCCATTGGATAAAAGCTTTATTCTTTGAATAAAGAGTTTATTCATTCAACTAACCTTGACTTTAACTCCCAAGGTCATATCAGGCATTTAATGCTTATTCCCTCTCCTCTCAACCTATCTCACATTGACACTTGTCATCCTGGGATTGGGTTGAAAGCCCTCACATGGATTTGAAATCATTCAATCCTGACCCTTGTTGAGATTGCTCAATCTCAACCATCCATTGCTCCATTTTTCTTATAAATAGAGCCCATTTCTTCATAATCCACATCCTGAAAAACTTGTATGCATTTAAGCTATAGGCATTTTAAGAGAGCATTTTTAGCATAATTAACTAATATCTTGTCTTTTTGGATAAAATCAATCATTTTAGCACCAATAGCATAGTATTAGCTTTTCATTTCACATTTGGAGCACAATACTACAATCTCAATCCTCCATAAGCATCCATAGTGCAAAAACCTGCTGAGAGCTACACTATTTTGGAACTTGGAGAGGAGAGGAACAAGGGAGAAGAAGCCAAGAGCATGTTAGGAGGCATTTGGAGATGCCTCATCGTATTTACCTTCCTAGTTAGACATTCTATCATGCTTTTGGTATCTCTTTTGATATGCTTGTGTAGGAAAGTATTTGGTTTATGATTTCTAACACTAACAACTTAGCTTTTCTTCTTGTTTGTGTTTTGTTATCATTGACTAACCTTCCCTTTTTTGCAGAGCATTAGAACTAAATGCAGATTCAACTTTATTTACCGAAGACCCACTGTTATCAAAGTTACTTAACTCAAATTCATGTAGCTTACCAATAGTAGCATGTTTTTTTGTAAACTAACATGTCTAATTGTTGAATTTGTCACACAAGTTTCACTTCGACGCTATTGAACATGTTTTAGCTCTACTGACACTTTTTCTTTTAGCGCTATTGTTACTACAATAGCGCTATTGTTAAACTTTCAGCGCTTTTGGATTTGTTTTGGTGCTTTTGTTGCTATTTTGGCGCTATTGAAACTCTTTCTGCGCTTTTGCCTCTCTGGCTTTACCCTTCTTTCAGCGCTTCTGTGTGAAATAGCACTTCTGTTTAAATGCAGACTAGTGCTATTGCAACAGAATGTTGTAAAACTCACCTTGTAACCGAAAAATTGAAAATCTTAGGCTTGTGGAAGCCCCCCCTTAGACATAGATTTTACTAACAAAATTGTGGTTTGTGCAGGTTTAAAACTCACCACTAAAAATCCCAAATTTTCCTTTGGTGTTTTTAAAAAATTGAAAACAAACATTTACTTCCATTGCAAGTTAGGATTCATCTTCATTTTGGTGCTTAAAATCAACAAACAAATTTGCTTTCCTTGCATCAAACTAAAAAAATCACAATCCACACTTCAATTTTGGGCAAGTAAAAAGAACAATCCATTTGTTTTGATTTTTGCACACAAATTTTACTTCAAGCAAACGTGTATTTCATTAAGTTGACTAGGATTTCCAAATTCTAGATTACAAAACACATTGCATTTGATGTTAAAAAGAACATCATGACTGTTGGAGCAACATCTCCAAATAGTTAGATCACATTGCAAGGACAGATTAAAAAGAACAAGTGTTTTACATGTTTGGGATGCTTGTGCAAAAAGTCGGTCAAGTGGTCCTACCTCTAAGACACACTATCCTCTCCCTTGGCTTTCCTGGTCCTAGGTGCAAGAGAAAAGTGTTAGTAACACTCAAAATTTTTATCCTTTTAAGAGAGGCCTGCCAAGGGATCGATACTCTTGGGAATGACCTCGAGCGGTAAATCCTTCGAGCCGCTATAGAAATCAGGTGAGAGCGAAAGCTGTAGCCTTGGGTATAGCTGTTCCTACAGTGTAACTAGCCGAAAGGACAAATGGGCCCCACCACCAGTTACAAGGCTTTTAAGTGAGTCACTGCAGAATGAACTTATGTCCAAAAACATCGAACATGACTAAACACCTTTAAGTAGTAGCCCACCCATTCTATTGATTGAGGATATTTGCGATATAATTTAGTGCAAGAGCATAGATGGTTTTGCTCCCAAGATACTCACCATACATATTTCCTTGAGTAGAAACATAGCTTTTTGAAAAGTCACTTGTGGCTTGATAAAGGTGGTGACTCCCCCATCATAGGGTTCATCTATTTGTTATACTCATGCAAGACTTAGTATATCACATCCTTACCTACCACGGTGGGATTCATAAGGTATGTAGTATCAAAGTCAAAGAAATATCAAGATGTGGGCTAAATTTATCACAACTGGCCATTTGACCTTAGGGATAAAAAGTGTTTGAAGTGTGTTCATTTTAGTTAAAGACCAAGTGCAAATTGAGCCGACTTCAGGATTTGGAAATACACCTTAAAATACATCTAAAGGAAGGGTCATATACAAGTCCAAGGATTGGGTTGATCTAGACCCATACTCATTTGTGCCTTTGGGGCAACATTCTTGTGTTTGTGTGCTTGCTTTGTTTTCTTGTCAAAGAAAAATCAAAAAATCACTTCCCAAAAACAAAGTATTCATCCAACCAAACATCTATCAAAACAAACCAAACACATCAAAAACAAAGTCCAAACAACAAAGAGTCAAATTTTATGACCATTCTTCACATCTTGCGAAAGAAGAAGCGTCATCAGAATATCAACTTGAAAAGAAGACCATTCAGCTCAAAGGCTTTGATCAAACGAAGGAAATTCTTCCACATCAATAGACAAATCTTTGTCTCCCATAGAGTTTTCTTGCGTCACATGCATCTTTACCTTCAAGGCAAAACAAATGAAATTGATTCAGAATCACAAAAACCAAGGAGGTAAGATTAACCCCAAATTTTCCCCAACATCTGTATCACATACAACACAACGTGAGAAATACCACCAACACCCGAAAGGGAAGAAATAGAGTTTGTCCCATTTGTGACACAAAGTTTTTATTGAAGTTGAAAACATTTTTTCATCCATCATCTTCTTCATCCATCATCGTTTCATCATCAATCCATTTCCAACTCTCAAAACATTAAGAGGTTCTTGTCCTAAGTTCTCTTTTTAGATATTGCTTGAAATCAAACACCTCACATCACTTTTTAGATTGTTTCTACATCTGGGATAAGCTCATCCTAAGAGACACATCTACGCAGGTTAAAACTAGTTCATGAGTGCATCCTCTCATTACTAGGTAGTTAAAATCTGTAACACATCTCAGATTTCTCTACACCTTATCACATCAAAATCTTATCAAACAAGCAAGCAATTCAAAGAAGGAATTTCGGTTACATCTACCTTAAAAGTGCTAAAGAGATCTACATGCAACACCATTCACCAACCATCAATCTTTCATTTCATCAACAACTCATCATCATTTTCAGTCAACTTCAACAAAAACTCACAAACAAAATGGCTCAAACCTGATCACAGTCAAGGCAACAAGAAATAGAAATAGAAGAAGAAGAAGAGGAAAATCTCAATGAATTCCAAGAAGCACTTGGAGGAAATGCGAATGACAAAAACCCAAGTACTCCTACTCCTGCAACAATCGAAAGGGCTCAGCATAACCCTCTCTTTAACAGACTATTTGACAAAATACTCAGGAGCAATGCAGATGCTCACTTCTTAAAACTCGCTCAAGAAGGAGCCAAACTCCCCTCTGACTTTGATCTTGCCCAATTAAGACAAGCATCAGAAAGACAAAGTTGCCATGAAGAGGAAAGAGGTAGAGATCCCATTAGATATAACATTCCTCGAGGTAACCCACCACCTCCTCCTCCAAATGAAATGGAGATGTTGCGGCAACAAGTCAAGAATCTCGCCCAACAACTTCATAGTGGTGTCAAGACTAACCAATTCTCCCTCAATAACATCTGTCCCTATCCTTTTGATAGGAATCTTTATATGCCACCCTTTCCATGAGGATTCGAAACACCCAAATTTAAAAAATATAGAGGAAAGGGAGATCCCTGTGATCATGTCAGAGAATTTCATTCCGCTTGCCTCGAAGTGGCATATGAAGACACCTACCTAATGCACCTTTTTCCCCAAAGCTTGGGAGGAACAACCACATCATGGTTTTCCCGACTATCGGGTGGCATTAGAACATTTGAGGAACTCATCCAGAAGTTCCTAGCTCATTACTCTCATAACATTGAACGTGACATCACCATGGCTGATCTGTGCAACACTAAACAAAAACCAGGTGAACTATTCTTAGTATTCCTACAATGATGGCGCCAAATGTCTAGCAGACGTTCTCTTCAGTTGCCTGAATGAGAACTAGTGGAAATATTAATTTCCAACTTAAACAAAGAAATGGAATTTCACCTGGATGTCAAAGACACAGACTCTTTTAATGATATGATCACCAAGGGTTTGAAGTGTGAACGGGCACTCATCAAGAAAGGACTCATTAAAATCTTTAATGAACCAAAAGATGGTCCTCGCCCATGCTTCAATAGTGATAAACCAAACTTCTAGAATGAAAACAAGAATATCGTCAACGATGGGGTTGTGGATGCCTAGACTATCCAAAATGCACAACCTATGGTTCGGTTTGCAGGACAAAATCCTCCACCTCGGAATAACACAAATGTTCCTTCCAATCAAGGTTGCATCACATCTCAAGATGAACCTAGACCTCGTCAACAAAAATAGAAATGCACATACACTCCCTTAGGGGAACCCATTGAAACAGTATTGCGACAACTCATTTCTCAAAATTTGGTCACTCTACCCAAACTATCAAACTATGAGCCTCAGGTCAAACCGGCATGGTGGAGAGATAGTGAACACTATGAATTCCATCATGGAAGAGGACACAAGACAAGTAATTGTCACCAATTAAAAGATCTTATTCAGGATCTTATTGACCAAGGAGAAATTGAAATTGAAGGACATGACCCAAAAACAACCAATAATGATCATCTGATGTTCAAAAATCCACTTCCATCACAAGATCAAAGCGGTCCTTCCACTTCTAGGCGAGGCACTGATACCACTGATTATACACAGGCTTCGTATAATTACACTGTAAATCATTTGTATGATGCCAATGAACAAGTTGCAACTATAACCTTCAAAAATCCCAACTCAAATTGCAATGTTGTTACGCGTCGCGGCAAAGTTACCATAAAGGCAGCTCCACAAGGCACCACCTCCATCCCAAAGTAGTACAATCTTGTGGAACAATTAGACAAAATGCCTACACTTATATCCATTTTAGAACTTTTGCGCCTATCGCCCTCTCATAAAACTATCTTGGATCAAGCCCTCCAAGAGGCGTCAGTCCCTGCAAATCTGAATACAGACCAATTTCAAGCCATGGTTGGAAGTCTAAAGTCATCACCTTGTCTCACTTTTTCTGAAAGTGACAACTCTTCCTTCCAACAACCTCATAACGCCTCACTCCACATCGAAGGATTT
Source organism: Cryptomeria japonica (assembly GCF_030272615.1). Classification (NCBI taxonomy): domain Eukaryota; kingdom Viridiplantae; phylum Streptophyta; class Pinopsida; order Cupressales; family Cupressaceae; genus Cryptomeria; species Cryptomeria japonica. The sequence continues at coordinate 691,074,070 of NC_081413.1, forward strand.
ATTAACTAGCATAGGATCAAGTGAGTCTTGATCGATAATGGAGCAGGCCTGAACATTTTTACACTATAGTTGGTCACAGCATTGGGATATGCAGTAGAATTAGTGGATCCTCGTAAGAAGATCACAATCAAAGCCTTTGACGATGCAGAGCGGTCATCCAAAGGAGATGTGGTACTACCAATCCGAGTGGGCCCTATGGTAAAGAACATCATTTGTCAGGTTCTGGACCTTCCTCTTCCATATAATCTATTGTTAGGTAGACCTTGGATACATGCCATGCAAGCCGTTCCATCTACCTACCATCAATGTATCAAATTCCCACATAATGGTGTAGAGATCACAATCCTGGGTGATGCAAATCCCTTTGCGTATTGCCATAATATCAGCCATCAAACAGAGATTACCGTTCCTAATAATAGAGAAGCCATTTCCTCCACATCATATATAAGTCCAGCCTCTCTTGCCAGTTCAAACACCACTATACCGAAGCAAGAAAAGCTTAAGATGAAAGTAGTAGAGGAAGGTCCTAGGGAATACAACTTGAGTCAACTCTTTTGTGTAGGACAAATGCCCACTTCTCCTCGAACACATGGTAAACCACAACAGTTACTCCAGCAACGACTCATCACGCCTGCATGTGGTTTGACGCCTTTCATCCTTGGAAAGAGTCAAGAAGAAGAAACCCAAGATGAGGACTTGGCGGAATGGATCTATAAAGATCCCATCACAACTGATCTACCACAAATTAAACTTCCTACGGATCAGTATGGCAAAGGCCTCCTCATTATGCAAAGGATGGGATATGATGGTCAGAGTGCTTTGGGATATTGCAAACAAGGACGACATGAACCACTGCTCCCAGAATTAAAGCTCAAAGGTAACACAGGCCTAGGCTTTTAAAAAGAGATCTGTCCTAAGCTCAGATTCAAAGGAAAACCCAACAAACCATTTTGTCCACCTACTGCAAAGAGGACACCTTTCATAATCAAAGAACTATCAAGCACCATCCCAACTACCCCATCGAGGCTCAAAACCCCAACACAACTATCACCAATGCCGCTCATCCCACTAAGCGAACCAGTAATCCCATCAATAGTACCATTAGCAGCAACAACTCTGTCAGAACCCACAGCAGCATCAATAGCACCAGTAGTTCTAGTAGAAGCAACAGAGTCAATATTACCGATACTCCCTGTACCAGATTCCTTGATCCCCATCAATCTTCTTGCAGCATCGATCACTACAAAGCTACATCAACCAATCACACCTGCAGTATTTAACTCAAAAGACATCCCAGTATGGTATAGTAATTGGATGCTGGAAAGTGACTCAAAGACCGACTCGCATGAATGGGAATTTGATTCTGTACAGCTTAATACTTCAGATGAGGAAGACACATCACCACCTCCACCACGTAAAGACATCCCTATTTATGGAGAAGCACAGATAAAGACCACTTGGGTTCCTAAACTAGAAACATCTTCCACAGACCCTACGTCTCATCCTACGCCTGATTTTGACAAGGAGAGTACAATTAACGATCTTCACCATAATGTCTTAAACCTCACTGATACCTCTAACGAACTTAACCTAATCAATGAAGTAATGCCCATTATCCACCCTGAACTCATCGAATGGAACCAACCAAATTCCCCATGCCTTGACTTCTTCCAAAATGATGAGGCCATCATTGACTTTTTGGAATTAAGGGATAACCTACCAAGCAGGGATCACAAAGCTGGATTCGCCATTGAACTTCATAGCGCAGGATACTTCGGGGCGGATGCCAAACCTTTCAGCTACAAAAATATAACAATAAAACATGGATCTTCCAGTGAAAACCACACTATGGCACTGTTTGATCCAACAAAAATAAAAAGAAAGAGCATATCCAATGGTGAAAATCTCTTTGAGGTGCTTGAGGATGAAGGGTTTGACATTCTCCCTGATAGTACACAACAGGAACGATCAACGATTCTCATTGAGGAAACCAAAGAATACAATGTGGGGACTCTTGAAAATCCTCATCTCATACATCTAGCATCTCTTCTCACTCCAGAGGAACAGCCTAAGTTTATAGAGTTCTTCCAGAAGCGTCAGATCAACTTCGCATGGTCATATGCAGACATGCTTGGGCTTGATCCTTCTTTAGTCATGCATCACCTCACCGTAGTAGAAGGAGCCAAACCTATCAAGCAGAAGCTTCATAAGATGCATCCTCAAATTGCAGTGCTAGTCAAAATAGAACTCAAGAAACTCCTAGATGTTGGTTTCATTAGACCAATTGATTATGCAGAATGGATCTCTAATATTGTGGCTGTCGGCAAACCAAAAGGGGGCATCTGCATTTGTACTGACTTCAGAGATCTGAATAAGGCATGTCCTAAGGATGAATTCCCCCTACCAAATATCGACATCATAGTGGATCTGATAGCAGGACATGTCATGCTTTCACTCATGGATGGATTTTCAGGATACAATCAAATAAAGATCGCACCAGAGGACCAACATAAGATAGCCTTCACATGTCCATGGGGCACATATTGCTGGAATGTAATGCCCTTCAGTCTAAAGAATGCAGGAGCAACCTATCAAAGAGAAATGACCACCATCTTCCATGACATGATGCATACCATGATGGAAGATTATGTTGATGACTTACTAGCAAAATCACTCACTAGAGAAGAGCATCTCCACATCTTAGATAAAATCTTTGATAGATGGAACAATACCATGTTCGACTCAACCCAAAGAAATGTGTCTTTGGAGTGACCTCTAGGAAGCTTCTATGATACATTGTCTCAAGCAAAGGTATTGAGGTCGACACAGCAAAGGTAAAAGCAATCATGGAGATGCCACCACCAAAGAATATCAGTTAGCTAAGGACATTACAAGGATGGCTTCAATCCATCCGAAGATTCATTGCACAATTGGCTGATAAATGTCACCCATTCACACACCTGCTACATAAGAACATCCGCTTTCAGTGGGATGTCAGATGCCAGCAAGCATTTCAGACACTTAAAGACTATCTCATGAATCCACCATTGCTGATGCCACCAGATCCAAGTAGACCGTTGTTACTCTATATCTCAGCAACAAGTATAGCATTAGGTGTACTACTGGCACAACATAATGCAGAAGGAAAAGAGTGTGCTGTTTACTACATCTCTCGCACACTGGTAGGCTATGAATTCAATTACACACCTATTGAGTGAGCTTGCCTAGTAGTAATCTTAGCAGCCACAAAATTGAGGCACTATTTGTTGACACACAAGGTACAACTCATTGCAAAGATTGATCCACTCAAGTATTTACTCAGCAAAGCAGCATTGATAGGTCGCTTGGCCAAATGGGTGATGATTCTAAGTGAATTTGACATCGAGTATGTGGACCGTAAAGCTATCAAAGGTCAATTTATTGCGGATCAGTTGGCCGATGCACCACTCATAGGCGATCATCCTCTCATTTCCAATTTTCTAGATGAAGAGATATTCATGATCACAACAGCACAACCATGGAGACTATATTTTGATGGTTCATACACTAGGCATGGCTCGGGGGCAGGCATTCTATTTATCACACCTCAGGGTGATAGCATCCTGAAGTCTTACAGGCTCACATTTCCATGCGCAAACAACATAGAATATGAGGCCTTGATCACAGGACTCAGGCTAGCCGTACAGTGGAAATTACAAGAACTACAAGTATATGGCAACTCACAACTGGTTATTCAACAAGCAACAGATGAATATCAGACCAAGGATGATAAACTCATGCCATATAAGAAAATGGTGGAAACCTAAAGACATCATTCACTACTATCACTTTTGAGTAGATACCAAGAGATCAGAATCGAGCTACTGACGCTATGGCTACCATCGCATCTCTCCTAGATCTTCCACAAAATTCAACATGCTATGAGTTCTTGGTCAAACAGCTTTGGATCCCTACTTATGATATCCCCGAATCCGAAATGATATGTCGCCTTGTCGGTTCTGAATCCCCATGGTACGGTGAATTTTATACCTATCTTTGCGATCACACCCTTCCTCCCAACCAATCAAATAACCAATGTAAAACCTTCATTCGCCAAACCGCTCGATATACCATTATTGCTGAAACCCTATACCGACACAGTCTTGATGGTACTCTTCTTTGATGTTTGGAATAAGGTGAGATAACAAAGGCTTTGGAAGAAGTCCATGAAGGAATTTGTGGGACTCATTCAAGTGGTCCATCACTAGCTAAGAAACTCCTGCGCAATGGATACTATTGGCCATCTATGGAAAAAGATTCCTACTACTTTGTCAGGAAGTGCAAGAAATGCCAAGTTCATGGTGACCTGATACATGCACTAGCCTAGGAACTACAGCCAATCACAACACCATGGCCTTTTTGTCAATGGGGCCTTGACCTTATGGGTAAAATTCATCCATCTTCATCCAACGGCCACAAATTCATTATTACCGCCATCGAATATTTCACAAAGTGGATCGAAGCTGTTCCACTTACCCAAGTCACCGACAAGCAGATCGCCTCATTCATCCTCAACTACATCATCTGTCGGTATGGTGTGCCCATGTCGATCATCACAGATAACGGTCTTCCTTTCAAAAATTAGGATGTCCGTGAACTTTGTGAAAAATTTCATATCCAACACCGTTTTTCCACTCCCTATTACCCACAAGGCAATGGTCAAGCTGAAGCATCCAATAAAAATATATTAAGGATCCTGAAGAAGACAGTCAATGATGCTGGCCGTGATTGGCATGTTCAACTAAATCCAACATTATGGGCATATCGAACTAGCATTCGACCCCTACAGGTGCAACTCCTTATTCATTGGTCTATGGTACAGAAGCTATCTTACCTATTGAGGTGGAGATACCATCACTATGGGTTTCCTTGCATAATCTAATAGATGATGAAGCTTACAGAGTCTCACATCTTCAAGACTTAGAGTTACTAGATGAGAAGCGACAAGCTGCATACAACCATCTCAAAGCTTATCAGCAGTGCATGAGCAGAAGCTACAATCACCGAGTTCGACCTTGTACATTTGAGGTAGGTGATCTTGTTCTATGAGAGAATCCTCGCAATCAACCAAACAGAGAACATTAGGGCAAGTTTGAATCAAACTGGCTGGGCCCATATGTTGTCACTGCTATATTCGGGTCCGAGGCATATCAGTTGGCTACATCAGAAGGAGAACCGCTTGCAGATCCAATCAACAACATGCACCTAAAATGGTTTTATACCTAAGGTGTATAGAGCATCAGGCTCCCCTACATACCAGAAAATACCAAAAACATTCAAAAAAATGTCCTGAAGAAAATCCAAAAACATTCAAAAAAGTAAAGAAAAATCATGCATCCAAATGGTGAACAACCACTCTGGTGGCACCTTGGGTAAGTGCGATGGTGAAAACCTAGCAAACAAGCGCCACTCGTAAAGGCAATGGCTCCAATATCTTTCAGGCTCATTGCGATCACATTCATACACACATCCATCCATCCGAAACCATGGCTTGTTATTCATCTGCAATTAAGAAAATACTCCATGCATCTGGCAATCCCTCTTTTTCATAGTCATGTCTAAACTGGGGGCAATGCCCTTAACCTATTGATGGAAGTGGATTCTATATTTTCTTATGATTCATTACGTTCTTCATTCAAGAAATTATCAAAAAATCCAAAAACATTCAAAAATATCTCACAAAATACCAAAAACATTCAAAACAATTCAAAAAACCAAAAACATCAGAAAAGATCGAAAATCACACAATAACATGGCAACACCTTGTACATACTCATCCATGTAGATACCAAAATAAACATTGACAAACTACTCACACAATGACCATTTATCAATCGACTACACAATCCACATCAACACTCAAAACTGTCTTCAACAAGGATGCATCCTTCCTTACCAAAACAAAGACAAAAGTGACATTTTCTTTGACAAGAAAATTATGTTAAGCTAACAAATACTTGGTTGATTTGTGAGTACAATCATTTGTTTATCTGTATCGGGATCTTTCAATATTGTTTTGTATCGTTTGCACATTATTTCCGATGAAGTACGGGGGCATGTACTAATGGTGTCTACGTGGGAAGTTCACCAAGCTACGTGATCATAGGCAAAAATACAGTCATAGATCACTACAACTTGCTGACTACAGCGTATACCTCGACCATATGGGCATGAACCATTACCAAGGATCCTTATTCTGTATTCTTTATGTATATACTGTTTATTTGTAGGTACAATTCTCATTCTTTGGTTCCTACCTCATCCAAACTAGATAAAGGTTTTATCTCTTATTACGGTATGCACTTGTCTCAGGATATGATTAGCCTAAGATCAAGGAGGATGATCCAAGTCATGCATGAACGGTGATAATCCTTGTCTGTTCCACAAGCAATACTCTGGTCGACTTGACTCTTATATCAAGTCATTTGTATTAACTTTCTATATAAAATCCATGAAAGGAATACTCAGGTCATCTTGAATCATTATGTCAAGATGCTTGTATTCTCTTCCAACATTTTAAAGCTCAATGATGAAAATAGAGCACTATGGATCGTCACTTCATCTCATCTGTTTATATATTGCATTCCATTGCATATCACCCATCCATTCGCTCATTCATATATAGGATTTATATGCAAAATGTGAAAATTAAGCTGGTCTTGGATACAATCATGACCGAGTACTCTGGTACATCATCAGTGCATCATGCAAAGTCTTCAAAATACCTTGCATTCCTCATGGTCATATCATCATTACATTTAGTTGCATCTTGCATTAAGAAACATTCATGTCATTTTTAACTTAAAATTACATATAGTTCATTTTGGACATTAATTTTCATTAAATCATTTACATCATTGCATCAATCATAAATAATTAGATTCATTCGCTGGATTAAATTGTCTTTGATTATATTAAGTCCTTTACTAGACATTCATATAGTGTCGATTATCCATCATCATTTTATCATCCTTTATCATTTATTATTGTATACACTCATTTATCCATTTAGTGAGAAAGTACATTCATTCATCCATTAAACTAAGTATCTTATTATACTCATTTTAGGATTCATTCACATTGCATTCATTATCCTCTTTTTAATTGCATTAAGGTGCAGTTATTAAAACATTAGTTATAGTAACATCACATTATCATTTGTACTTAAATCATATTTGCGCATTTAGAATCATAAATCCATTTGTTTCCAAACAGTGGTTCATACCATTTTATATATATCCATTTTACATACGCATTCATTTAGGCATTATCATATAAACATTTGGACTTTACATTTGGTTTATCCATATTGCATTTATTTAAAACATCTAGATGCATATTCATACATAACATCATTCATTCAACCATTGCATTAACTTCATCACATAAATCATCTCATCATTATATCAAAATAGGAAACACCAAAAATCCTGTTCATAAATCAAACACAAGCATACATCATCATCATGGCATTACATACATAAAGCATTACATCAACAAATCAAAACAAATCATACATAAACTTGCATTCATATGTCAGTATCCAACATCATACATCATCATAAAAACATGCATATAAAGAAACATCTCATCAATGCATACATATACACATATCCATCTAAACAATAAACTCATCATCCTGCATAAACATCCATATAAATCAAAATGCATATCATCAAACTATGGGATCTCCTCATATATCTCATCTCATATATCAGAGTACAATGAAGTCTACAAAATCGGCTACCAAGAGCCATCCAAGATACAGTCCAAAAAATAAACAATGATACAAATACATATATGCATGAATGCTCTCTCAAATGCCACTCTGGCCTGATGCTGTCCCAACACCTCCACCTGCTCCACCACTGGTGCCTGCACCCCCTGCTCCATCTCTCTGTGGAGGCCTCATCGAACCACCACTCCCTCCTGCATCCTCTAATCTCTCCTGCCTCAAAGGACCCATCACTCCCCCACTGCTCTGCATCCTCTGCGATCACTCTGATCTAGTCTGTTGCATCTGGGTATAACCGAGAGCTCGTTGACTAACTGGCACCACCTGCTCATATAAACCCCACCAGTACTCTATCTCAGCCTGTGCTCGTCCAAACTACCTCATCACCTCTCCTATAGGCCCCTATGATCCTACTCCAACCCGAACTCTCTCCTACAGCTCCGCCAATCTCTCCACTGCAGTATCTCTCCCGCAGCACCACCGTCAGCTCTGACTCCCATGCAAATAGCTGCACATCCCTAGCTGCCACCTCCGCCTCCAAATCCTCTATCCAATTCTTCAAGCATACTATCATGTGATCCCGTAGATCTCCAGTAGCTCCCCCCTCGGTATCCATAGCTACCTCCCCTGCACCACCCTCTCCAGTAGTCCCCTCTCCTTTGTCCATCGGGATCTCTCTCTCCATCCCCCTCCCACTCAGCTGAACTCCTCCTGGTATCAATGGCCCTTGTGATATCTATAGAGGCAGTCCACCTCTCCCTCTCCACTGAGTCCGCATCCCCAATCCTCCACCTCCACCTCCTCCACCACGTCCTCCATCTCCTCCACCACCACTTCCTCCCTCTCCTCCACCTCCTACTCCTCCTCCTCGACCTCCTGCTCTCCTCCGGCCCCATCCCCTCTCATCCTCAAACGCTGGGATTGGCTCTGCTGGATCCAATATCCATGGGATTGGGTGTGCTACCCAGTACTGCGTATACTCATCTAGCACCCTTGCATCAACGACCCTCGGTCATATGTCCCATGGCCTCGCCTGCAATGTCCGGAACTCTGCCAGTGCCTGATCATACGGTAGCACTAGACCCCATGCATACCGCTCCCAAATAACTCGTGCATACTCCCTTGATCCACTAGGCAGTCCCTACTACCGTCCAAACTGCCTCATCACTCATCCGGGCACCTATCTCTCCACATGGTAGGAGGTCCTCCCAATGAGGAATCAAGTCATAAACACATAAGGCAGTGCCTCTGCGTCATCATCCCATGACTCACACTCCAAGTATGGCTGCCATATCACTGCATCTAGGTCATCCAATGCCCACCGTCACCACTCTAACTTCCCTAAGTGGGGCTAACTCATCATGCCACTGTACATAAACATGTACGGCTGATCCACTGCACGGAATCTAAGACTCACTGGTCGAGTCACTGGTAGGTGCTCCCAAGCCCAAATATGTAGCAGCATCATGCCCACTACTAAGGAACCCCTCCCCTGGTACACTACCTCATGGAGCTCCTGATACATGTGCACCAGCACGCACGACCCCCATGCAAATCGGGTCCCCTCGGTCATCATCATCTCGATAACCTATCCCGATCCGATGACCAACCCATGTGAACGTCTATCTAGACACAACAGACCTCCTACAATCCCTGACAAAACTGCTGGAAGAGGCTCATATAGTGCCGCTATATCCTCCCATGCGATCGAGCCATCATCAATGAAAACATCCTCATCAAAAATCCTCTGCACCGAAAGAGTCCCCCAGGATCTGTCATATGTGACCAGCTCCCCTCAAATCAGAATCTGCAGGATGCGCCACACATCCTCCAAGGTCACGGTCATCTCCCCCTATGCCAAATAAAAGGTGCATGTCTCGCTATGCCACCGCTCTGCTAGTGTTGTGATCAATCCATGATTCATATGAATCACGGGCATGTGCATCACCTCATATAGACCAGTCGCGGCAATGCAGTCTATCTCCGCCTATGTCAATCGATCCCACAACCCCTGTGTCGCAGAATGGCACTCCCGTAACTGCAACACGTGTAGCTCCTCCTACACATGGACATTCATCAATCACCATCAGTTGTTTTGTTTTCAAACTTTCTTAAGTTTAAACCTAGACTATCAACAGATACTTTGATCAAGTATCTTTGGGTCTCAACAGGTAAGCAATCATGGCCACCTAGACTTCAACGGGCATTTATCCTAATGACCTAAGTCTCATTAGGCTGCTATGGTTCAAAACAACTCCCACTTCACATCGCCAACCATCCCTCATTGGCATCAAGGAATTAGCCTTCATCCAAACTAGGGCATCTTTTTATCCTAAGGAAAAAGCACTATTTTACCAACAATAGTGCTTGTTTTTCAACAATAGCACTACCACCCTAACAAAAGTGCTCAATCAGCTATACAATAGCGCTACAATTGCAAACGCGCTAAAACCCCTATACAATAGCACTACTTTAACTCAATAGTGCTCAATTCAGCCCTCAATAACGCTTGTTAACCAGAAGCGCTAAAACTTGCATACAATAGTGCTACTACTGAGCAAAAGCGCTCAAACAATGGCTCAATAGCGCCATTGCGGCGCAGTAGCGCTAATTCACGGAGCAAAAGTGCCAAAACCGTAGTTCCAACGCTCTTGCTTCGACTTGACTTGGACTCAGCTAAAAACCTATAAAAAATGTATAAACATTAATTTTTTGAATTTGCGTACTGCTGGTCCATAGTCGTCTGGGCGCTGGAACCATCGCACTCACTTGAATCTATGCTCAGTGATCGGAATCGGCATCCTGGCTGCTACTCGCTCCTCCAAATGTCCCTATCAGAGCTCTGATTTCCAAATGGTCGCGGTCACAAATGATCCTGTTTTCGCCCCTTTCACCCCATTTATACCCTTCGCCGTCACCATAACTTCCCCCTGCTCATCGCCATGGTCCCCGTGAACTTCCCGAATCACCCATATCTCCATTTTCCCCCCGTTCTCTTCTATTTTTCACCCGTATGGCTAACTTCTTCTCCTCTACCACCTCCCCAATTTTCATTCTTTTTCGAGAGATCGCCCGATTTTTCAAAAAAATTCGGCCCATCTCTCGAGGGGGCATACCACCCATTAAATTAACATTTTATGGGGCATTTTCTTCACAACAGTTTTTCTTTTTTTGAAACGACGCGATAAACCACACCGTCTCAAAGAGAGGCAAATGTAGTCACACAAATCTGTCCAGCTTAATTAAATAAATATTCGCTATTTATTTGATTAAAAATCCACTAGCCACTAGTTAATTAAATTAATATTTAATTAATTCATTTCCAAACATTCTTCTATTAATTAAATAAATTATTCAATTTATTTTAATTAAATCATTAAATCAAATTCCAATCAATTAAATAAATAAAACCTATTTATTTAATAAAATCCCCTTTTCCTCTTTTAAATAAATTAAATAAAAACATTTATTTAAATCATTATCCCCTCCCCACTTGCATTTTCCTACAAATGCAACTTGCACACATTTATTGAGATAAATTAATTTATTTTAATAAAATCCTATTTTCCCTCACCCACCAAATCCACTTGCAAAATCTAATCCCCTTCTAGATTCTTCTAATCCCTTCCTAATTAGCCTAATCCATCCCCTAGTTATTGTCACATTCCTAAGCAAAATGGAGTCACTTCTCAAAGACTCCAAAGTCTTTGAAAAACATTTAATGCTTTGTGTGTTCAACAAATTAACCCCCAAAGTCTTCCAAGACCATTTATGGCTCTTACATAACCATTTATGGTTATTTCAAACTTGTCCCCCCAAACATTTATTGTTTTGACCATATTCATCCATTTCACATTTGCACAAGAATTTATCCATTGGATAAAAGCTTTATTCTTTGAATAAAGAGTTTATTCATTCAACTAACCTTGACTTTAACTCCTAAGGTCATATCAGCCATTTAATGCTTATTCCCTCTCCTCTCAACCTATCTCACATTGACACTTGTCATCCTGGGATTGGGTTGAAAGCCCTCACATGGATTTGAAATCATTCAATCCTGACCCTTGTTGAGATTGCTCAATCTCAACCATCCATTGCTCCATTTTTCTTATAAATAGAGCCCATTTCTTCATAATCCACATCCTGAAAAACTTGTATGCATTTAAGCTATAGGCATTTTAAGAGAGCATTTTTAGCATAATTAACTAATATCTTGTCTTTTTGGATAAAATCAATCATTTTAGCATCAATAGCATAGTATTAGCTTTTCATTTCACATTTGGAGCACAATACTACAATCTCAATCCTCCATAAGCATCCATAGTGCAAAAAGCTGCTGAGAGCTACACTATTTTGGAACTTGGAGAGGAGAGAAACAAGGGAGAAGAAGCCAAGAGCATGTTAGGAGGCATTTGGAGATGCCTCATCGTATTTACCTTGCTAGTTAGACATTCTATCATGCTTTTGGTATCTCTTTTGATATGCTTGTGTAGGAAAGTATTTGGTTTATGATTTCTAACACTAACAACTTAGTTTTTCTTCTTGTTTGTGTTTTGTTATCATTCACTAACCTTCCCTTTTTGCAGAGCATCAGAACTAAATGCAGATTCAACTTTATTTACCGAAGACCCACTGTTATCAAAGTTACTTAACTCAAATTCATGTAGCTTACCAATAGTAGCATCTAAAGAAACTAACATATTAGGTACAGACCTCAATTCATTGATTGCAGAGACTCGGATTGCATAGGTCAGTAGAAGGGTTCTTAACAACTTACTTGTTATATCCTTTTCTTCAATAGTTCCACTTGCTCCTTTGATTTGATTGACAATCTCCTTTAGTATTTTATTATACTGGGTTATGTTCTCACCTTCATTCATCCTCATAGATTCAAGTTGTCCTCTTAGACTATCCACTTTTGCTCTTTGAACATGTTCATCTCCTCCATACACAGATATGATTTAGAAATGCTGAAATACTCTCCATGTTTTCTTCAGTCTTGTTTTCAATATGTGGTCTTCTCAGGTTTCTTTTAGTCTTCTCCCCTTTATAGTAGTCTTCTCCCCCTTTGACAACAATGCTAAAAAGTAAAGAACTAAAACATAATTACATTTTGTATGAAGTGTTTTTTGGCTGTTGTGTACCAACTGAGTCTCGGTCAGAGCATTTTGTCTTCAATTCCTGTTCCCTGTATAATTTCCTATAATAATTCATGTACACCTTTAGAAAACATCCTAAAGTGTATAAATCAACATCAACTCCTAAAAGATATTCAATAGAGTCATCAGATTGATGCTTTCATCGAACTTGGTCAGTGAGTAGAAGATAGGGGTAGGACCCCTAGCTTACTTCTGAGATATTCAAAAGTGTCCCTTGGTAGTGGTTTGGTGAAGATATCTGCTATTTGTTCCTTTGTGCTAACATATGCCAACACTTTCTTCTCTTGAGCTTCTTCTATAAGATAATGATATTTGATAGAGATGTGCTTTGTCTTAGAGTGCATAACAGAATTTTTTGAAATATTAATGGCTCTAGTATTGTCACAAAATATAGTTACTGGCTCGGTAACTTTCTCATTTATACCTTCCAACTATTGTTTGATCCATGCAATGTTGGTACAATTCAGTTTTGCAACAACATATTCAGCTTCTATTGTTGACTGTGAAACACATCCTTGTTTCTTGCTAAGCCAACTCACTAGTCTTTCTCCTAAAAAGAAAGCTCCTCCACGTGTGCTTTTTCTGTCATCAATGTTGCCTGCCCAATCAACATCAATATAAAATTTTAAATCAAAATCATTTCCTTTCTAATATACTAAGCCATAATCCTTTGTGCCTTTCAAGTATCTAAAAATTCTTTTGATTGTTGTCATGTGTGTTTCCTTAGGATTTGCAGAGAATCTTGCAACTATACCTACTGCATGTGCTATGTCTGGTCTGTTGTGAACAACATATTGTAGCTTTCCAATCATGGATCAGTAAAGTGTCTCATCAATAGATGCAGATTCATCATTCTTTGATAATTTATAGTTGGTAGTCATAGGAGTACTTATTGGTTTTGAATCCTCCATTCCAAATTTCTTCAAGATTTACTTTATGTACTTGGATTGAGTAATGAAAATCTTATTTTTCATTTGCAGTATCTTTAAACCTATAAAATACTTTATCTCACCGATTAATGACATCTCAAATTCTTTGCTCATTTCATTTCCAAAGTTTTTGCATAGAGAGTCATTTCCACAAAATATAATATCATCAACAAATATGGCTGAGATCAGTATTCCATTTTCATCATTCTTCATGTACATGTTGTTCTCACTTGTCCTTATAAAACCAATCTTAATCAAATAAGAGTGCAATATTTCATATCATGCTCTTGGTGCTTGTTACAAACCATATAAATCTTTGTTCAATTTACATACTTGATCTTTATTATTGTCTTCAACAAATCCTTCAGGTTGCTCAATAAAAACTTCTTCTAATATTCCATTTAGAAATGTAGATTTGACATCCATTTGATATATCTTGAAGTTTTTGAAAGCACCATAGGCCAGCAATATATTCTTACTCCTTCAAGTCTAGCAACAGGTGCAAAAGTTTCACCATACTCAATTTCTTCTTCTTGAGAATAACCTTTGCAAACTAGTCTTGCTTTGTTTCGAATGACCTCACCTTTTTCATTTAGCTTGTTTCTAAAAATCCACTTTGTATCGATTACATTTTTGTCCTTTGGTCTTGGGATTAGTGTCCATGTGTCATTCTTCTTTATTTGATCAATCTCTTCTGTCATAGCATTTATCCAATCTTCACTATTAAACGCCTCTTTCACTATTCTCGGTTCAAATTCAGATATCAAACATGTGTTATGTCTCAGTTTGTTCCTTGTCATCATTGGATCATCCTTATCTCCTATAATCTGAGTTGGTGCATGATGTCTTCTGACATACTTGGCTAATACAGGCTTGATAGGCTCTGTATGATCTTCTTCATCACTTGGTAACTGGATATTCTCTTGATTTTCTTCAACAGTCTTCTCGGTAAGACTTCTCAGTTGAACATAGACAAATTCATCATAATCTTCTGGTTCCTTGGAATTTCCTTCATCATTTCTTTCTGCAAATTCATCAATTTTTACATTTACACTTTCTACTATTTTGTTAGATGATTTGATCAGACATTTAAATGCTTTACTTCTAGAAGAATAACCTAGAAATGTTCCTTCTTCACTTTTCTGATCAAACTTGCCATTTCTATCATCTTTATGAACATAGCATCTACTTCCAAATATTTTAAAATAACTAACATTAGGTTTCTTATCATACTAGATTTCATATGGTGTCTTCAAAGTACCTTTCTTCAATTGAACTTGGTTCAAGGTGTAAATAGCTGTGCTTATTGCTTCTCTCCAAAATGTTTGTGGCACCTTCTTTTCAATCATCAGTGTTCTAGCACAATCCACAATAGATCTATTTCTTCTCTCAGCTATTCCATTCTGCTGTGGAGTTCTCGGTGTAGAGACTTGTCTTTTAATACCATGATCATTGGAAAACAAGTTGAACTCATCAGATGTGAACTCTCCTCCTCTATCTGATCTAAGACATTTCAGTTGTCTTCTTGTTTCATTTTCAACTCTTGCCTTGTACCATTTAATCATTTGAAAAGCTTCTGATTTTTCTTTTAGAAACATTATTGACATCATCCTTGAATAGTCATCCACAAATAATATGAGATATTTATCACCATAATAACTTTGAACTTTCATAGGACCATAAAGATCAGTGTGCACTAGATCTAAAATTCCCCTAGAAGTGTAAGACTTACTTGTAAAGCTTGATCTTGTCATCTTACCCATCTGGCATCCTCGGGACATAGCATTCTCAGGTTTTTCAAGACTCGGTAGACCTCTTACTTGGTGCTTCTTACTTATTTTGATTAGATTATCAAAATTTACATGACAAAACCTTTTATGCCATAACCAGGTATCATCTAACTTTGCATACAAACACTTATTACGAGTTGAGTCAAGGTGAAATGTATTACCTTTTGTTTGTGTCCCGGTAGCAGCTAACTTTCCATTCTTGTCATGAACTTTGACAATTCCCTTCTGAAATTCTATTTGGTAACCTGTGTTGTTTAGCTGTGCTACACTTAACAAATTATATTTCAAACCTTCAACCCAATAAACATCATTGCATCTTGCATTATCAAGAAGTGTAATAGATCCTTTACCTCTTACCGGACATGATGCATCATTACCAAATCTAACATAGCCTCCATCATAATCTTCTAATATAAAAAACTTGTGTTTATCTCCTGTCATATGATGTGAGCATCCACTATCTATGATCCAAGAATCATTAGTGTTTATGTGAGATATTAGGGCTTTTTCTTCATACTTTTCTTGATCTGATCCATCTTTGATAGCCACATAAACTTCTTCCTCTGTATCAATTTCATTTGATTTATCATCATTGGATTCCTCATCAGCTATTAAGCATGTCTTTCTATCTCTTCTTCTGAAGTCTCAGTGTCCTCTGTAATGATTATTTTTCTGTCTGTCATCTCAGTAATCTCTCTTTTTAGTAAAATCTTTGTCAGGACAGTTACAAGCCATATGTCCTATCTTATCACAATTGAAACATTACAAAGGTAGTTTTCCTTTATACTTACCTTTGCCTTTTAATAACCTTTCATCTAGTAGTGCTTCAAACTCTTCTTTCTTTCTGATTTCCTCATACAGTTTGTGTACTTCTTCCATATTCTTATGAAATCTCACTTGCTCCACTGTGATCTCGTTCAGAGTACTTATACTTTCTTTCATTGTAATCATTAGATTCATCAAGATGAAAAGAACTAAATGTAGATTCAACTTTATTTATCGAAAATCCATTGTTATCAAAATTACATAACTCAAATGCATGTAGCTTACCAATAGTAGCATCTAAAGAAATTGACATATTTGGTATAGACCTCAGTTCATTGATTACAAAGACTTGGATTGCATAAGCTAGTAGAAGGGTTCTCAACAACTTACTTGTTATATCCTTTTC
Organism: Cryptomeria japonica; assembly: GCF_030272615.1. Lineage (NCBI taxonomy): Eukaryota > Viridiplantae > Streptophyta > Pinopsida > Cupressales > Cupressaceae > Cryptomeria > Cryptomeria japonica. The sequence goes on from NC_081413.1 coordinate 691,090,893, forward strand.
TTCAATAATTCCACCTGCTCCTTTGATTTGATTGACAATCTCCTTTAGTCTTGTACTATACTGAGTTATGTTCTCACCTTCATTCATTCTCATAGATTCAAGTTGTCCTCTTAGACTATCTACTTTTTCTCTTTGAACATGTTCATCTCCTCCGTATACTGATATGAGCTTATCCCACATTGCCTTTACATCATTACAGCCTTCAAGATCATTAAACTCTGAATCAGTCAATGCAAATGTTATTTCAATCATTGCTTGAATATGTTCTTGCTTTGCCTTTATCTCTTCCATAGTCAATGGATAGGTGCTCAGTGTAACAAAATCATTCTCCAGATAGTATACAACATATTCTCCAACTCCTGATAGATGTAGCTTCATTCTTTTTTACCATGTAGAGAAACTTGACTTGTTCAACTTCAGTGCATCCCTCTTATACATCTTTGAATCTTTAACTCAAGTGCCTTTAAACTTTTCTTCCGAAGTCCAAAGCTTTGATACCAATTGATAGTTCTGATACTTAATGTAAGTACATATCCAATAGCCAACAAGATGAGAGGGGGGATGAATCATACAAACTTAATCTTCCATAAAAATATTAGATTCAACTTCAGTAACATATACTTCAGTAATAAAACCAAAACTATTAAATATGCAAACTCAAAAGCATATAAACTTCATAAACCTCATAACACCAGATTTAACGTGGAAACCCAAATAGGGAAAAACCACTGTGGGATTTTGGACCCACTAAGAAATATACTCTTCTAGAGTATGCTCGGTTAAGAGAAAATCCTGTTAATGATTACAAACACATTGCTAGATGTGACCCGGTTAAGGGATTTCCCTTATATCTATTAGGATCTTCACCTTGTTAGAAGTGACCTTGTTAAAGGATTTCAAACACTCAATCAGAATGTCACCTTGCTAGAGGGTTTTACAAATAAGACTGTTAAGTCCACTCGGTTAAGAGATTTTCTATCACTTTCACAAAATAACAGTAATAAAAATCTATTTGCAACTTCACATCTAAAATGCTAAAGCAGATTCCTATTTTTTCAATACAATCTAGACATAGAACTAATCTTGTCTATCTGCTGGGCTTCTATACTCTGTTATTCAAACAGGTCTTCAAGCTTCTGTGCTCGGTAATCACTATGTAGCATCCCTGTGCATACACTTGCCCACATGCATTGTTTATCAATAGTTTCCTATTTATAAACAATTAAGTAACCGCTTAATCTCCTTGATCACATTTCCCATGATCAATCATAGCCATCAGATCTTCAATCTTGTCTAGGTTCAATGTATCTTTCGATCTGAAAACATTTTACCCCACCTTGGAACTTGCATAGTTTTCTTGGAACTTGTGCTAGGGTATTACTATTCAATCTGAGCTGTAGAACTTCATGTCGACTTTCCTTTGCCTTAGATTCATTAACAAACTTCATGCATGGCTCACCAATCATTTAAATAGTTCCATCTCATTAGCTTCCTTCATTAAATATCGCATGTAAACATTTAATGCATTCTATTATAGCTCGGTTACAACTCGGTAACAACTCGGTGAATACTAAACTTCACTCGGTAGACATTTCGCCTTCATTAGTCGATAGCAATAACCTTAGGGTTTAAAGACTAGGTTCTTTGCTTGATAACATAGTATAGTATTAACCTTTACAATTTACAACATATGTATGATGTTAAAACAATCTAAACATCATGATCTCATCATTGTCTGACTCAGTAATAGTTGCCCATTGAATACCTTATTCATCCCCTTATTCATCATATTCTTTCCTGTGTCTTTTACTGACATCTGTATACTCTTCAAATCATAGTTCTTAAGATATGGGAACATCATACTGAATTAGAAAATCAATTTCTTGACATCAATGACAAAATAATAATATCAAGATAGTAAGCATCTTTAATCAGTTATATCCATAATCATCAACAACCTTCTCAATATCTTTATTCAAATGCCAACAATCTTTCATTATTTGTTATAATGCTATATTGCCAGCTATATAACCAAAACTGCTAAACATGCAAACTCAAAAGCATATAAACATCATAACACTCATAACACCAGATTTAACGTGGAAACCCAAATAGGGAAAAACCATTGTGGGATTTTGGACCCACTAAAAAATATACTCTTCTAGAGTATGCTCGGTTAAAAGCAAATCTTGTTAAAGATTACAAACACATTGCTAGATGTGACCCGGTTAAGGGATTTCCCTCAGATCTGTTAGGATCTTCACCTTGTTAGAAGTGACCTTGTTAAAGGATTTCAAACACTCAATCAGAATGTCACCTTGCTAGAGGGTTTTACAAATAAGACTATTAAGTCCACTCGGTTAAGAGATTTTCTGTCACTTCTCAAAATAACAGTAATAAAAATCTATCTGTAACTTCACATCTAAAATGCTAAAGAAAATTCTTATTTTCTCAATACAATATAGACATAGAACTAATCTTGTCCATCTGCTGGGCTCTACACTCTGTTATTCAAAACAAGTCTTCAAGCTTCTATGCTCGGTAATCACTATGTAGCATCCTTGTGCATACACTTGCCCGCATGCATTGTTTATCAACAGTTCCCTATTTATAAATAATTCACCAACCACTTTATCTCCTTGATCACATTTTGCATGATCAATCATAGCCATCAGATCTTCAAACTTTGTCCAAGTTCAAGGTATCCTTCGATTTGAAAATGTTTTACCCTTCCTTGGAACTTGCATACATTTCTTGGAACTTGTGCTAGGGTATTGTCGTTCAATCTAAGCTGTAGATCTTCCTGTCAATTTTCCTTTGCCATAGATTCTTTAATAAACTTCATTTACAGCATACCAATCATTTAATCATAGCCAGCTCATCAGCTTGCTTCATTAAATAATGCATGTAATCATTTAATGTATTTTGTTATTACTTGGTTGCAACTCGGTAAATACTAAACTTCACTCGGTAGACATTCTGTCTTCATTAACCGATAGCAATAACCTTAGGGTTTACTGACTAGGTTCTTTGTTCGGTAACATAGTATAGTATTAACCTTTCAATCAATAACATATGTATGATATCAAAACAATATAAACATCATGATCTCATCATTGTTTAACTCGGTAATAGTTGCCCATTGAATAACTTATTTCTCCCCTTATCCATCATATTCTTTCTATGTATTTTACCAACATCTTTATACTCATCAATTCATACTTCTCAAGATATGGCAACATCATACTGAATTAGAAAATCAATTTCTTGACATCAATGACAAAATAATAATATTAAGACAGTAAACTTCCTTAATAAGTTTTATCCATAATCATCAACAACCTTTTCAATATCCTTATTGAAATACCAACAATCTCTCCTTGTCTATTATAATGCCAAATGCCAACATTCTATATTGCTCATCCACCTTGACATTAAAGTTTTTCATAATTCTCTACAATTTTTTGTTATAATATCTATATGCTTTTCTTTCATTTGAATAACTAAGAAATATCCCTTCATCACATCTAGGATCAAACTTTCCAATGGATCATCTCTTTTGATATAGCATTTACTACCAATGATTTTTAAATACTTAAATTTAAGTGTATGACCAAACTATAACTCATTAGGTGTCTTACTGATATCTCATTTGATGTGAACTCTATTGAACGTATTTATCGTCATGCTCATAGATTCTCTCCAATAGATATGAGAGAAATTATCCTCCATCATCATAGTTCTAGCTACATCTAGGATTGTTCTATTCTTTCTTTCCACAACACCATTTTGCTGAGGTGTTCGGGGTGCAGACAACTATCTCCTTATTTCATGTTTCTCACAATAATTGTTAAATTCACCAGATGTGAATTCACCACCCCGATCTTATCTTAAGCATTTGATCTTCAACTCTATCTTTGTCTGAACCATAGCTTTAAATATTTTGAACTTTTCAAAAGCTTTAGATTTCTCCCTTAGAAAAGTAGCCCACATCACTCTAATATAATCATCAATGATTAGCATGAAATATCTATCACCTTGAAAGCTTATTATTCTAGCAAGACCACATAAATGAATATGAATAAGATTAAGAATATCATTAGATTTGTCTTGTCTACTGGTGCAGGAGCACCTAGTTGAGCAAAACTCTCCTTTTTGAGTAATTTGTGATTTCATGTTTGTAATGTTTTGTGTCAAGTTTATAATGTTGTTTTAGGTTGTTATGTGTCATGTTTAGTGGTTTTGATCTCATTTTGGGTTCAAGAGGTCAAGTTTTGCCTTTCAGGCTTTGAGTTGGCAATTTTTGGCAAAAATGTGCAAAATTGCTAAAATGGTCTTCTAATGCTTTTCAAAGCATTGAAACATGTTTGATAAGTGTTTTTAAGAATTTCTAAGCTGTCTAGACAAGTTGATAAGGTTAGATTGTCTAAAATGTCTTTTGGAGCAAGAAATGTTGTCATTTGGGCTTGTAAAAGTTGTCATTTTTTGACTTTTCTTACAAAATGTAGTTGTGGAAGCCTCATGTCCATATTGGGCTTGATAACGAACTTGTTGGACTATAAAAATACCTCTCTTTTCCATGAAGAAGTTTGGTGATTGTACGAGCAAGAGTTTCCTAATAAAAATCATGATATTTTGGCTTTATTCACTATTTTTTTCTCCTTTGGTGTAACAGTCCGTACTATAGCTTCATAGTCCATACTGTACCTTTGGAAAGTGTGCATATTAGTTGTACAATTCTATCCAAGTTATTTTAATACTGGTTTCCTTTGTCAATTTGTTTGTACAAAATTATTTTAACTTTGTGTGCTCACTGCCCTGTCAAGGGTTTGAGGTTCCAAAATGCCACCACTTGACTAATCCAGGCCTGGGATCCCACAAAATGGATTTAGTCAAGTTTTCACTCATGTATATAATGTACATATTCTTTAATTTATGCCAAAATTGTGTTTGGGAGGAGGACTTGAGTGAATACTAGGCAAGTATTGATTACTCGGTTAGTAGCATGTTCAAAAACTCAGGATTTGCATCCAAAAGTAATTTGGAGTGAACAAATGTATGAGGTAGAGGTCTAAAAAAATATCAAAAAAGGTGTTGAATATCACCTTGGTTTGTTAGAGTAGCTTGTTCCTATTAAACATTCTCACTTTGTAAACAAAACAATGAGTTCACTGTTTTTGTGAATTGTATTTGTCAAATGCTCATGGAATGCTTCAAAAGCATCATCCAAATCTTGTAAATGAGAAGGAAATGTAATAGGAAGATTCTCTAGTGTTTTTCAGACCTCATTGAGGTATATTTCCAAATTCAAACTCTTCATTATGCAGGTCCGAAGAGGTGGCAGCAGCTGACTAGTAAAAGGCAACATTTTGACAGTGACAGTGGTATTCCACTTCCTTTCTCAGATGTGTGCCAAGTGTTTGGCATTATGTTTGTAGGGAAGTAATATGGGAAGGCTTTATTTGGTGTGGCAGAAGTCTTAAGCTATTTTGGAGGCTTGATTAGTGGATTTGGGAAGAGCTTTCTATGTTCTTTGGTCCAAACCCTACCAAACCCTTCAAAAGTGCCACAAAGAGTGGACAGACACGATTTTGCACTAACAGTTCCCTAAACCATGAAAATCCACTAGAATATACCTTAAAACTACCATCCAAATCAAGTTTTTTGGAGGAGAGACCCATCATAGAGCAGGACAAGCAAAAAAGTGTCAATTACCCCTCCACGAGATAGTAGCCTTTTGACTGCATAAGACACACTTTTTTTAGAACCCGATTGCAGGGAGGAGTTTGGGGCTCATGAGACTTTCTGTGGACATTTTAAAATAGTGAACCAAATGAAAAATATTACCTTGGACAGTGCATAACCTTAGTTGTCATTTTTGATCCTTGGTTGGTGAGTTGAGTAAGCCAAAGGCTATGGATCTTAAACTAAGAGTTTGATTGCCAAAACCTTGAGTAAATCTTGTTACCCTACATGTCCATATTGAAGATTCCTAATGCAATCTAAAACAAAGGGTTGAATGCCAAAAGAATAGGGTTTTATAATGTGTATATGGGTGGAGTGATAAATTGGAGTAGGTTTGAACATGGGTGTGAGCTATCACCAAAAAGGGAGGTTGTTGGTGGAGACTTGTAGAGAGACCTGACTATTGCAACTAATCTTGTTATTGGCCAACATAAGGAGCATACATAAACAATATTTTTGTTTCCTTTTGTAACTTCTTGACCAAAATTGGCCTTTTGAGCACTTACCTAGCAATCTCCCTGTCATCTACTCTTAAAGGAAGTTCTGACTTGTTTTCCCATTTGGCATTCCTTACATACTGAATTATAAGGATTCACAATATTAGGTATATCTCTAACTGCTTTAGTTGAACTGATCCTTACAATGCAATCAAAATTCACATGACACAACCTCTTATTCCATATCCAACTCTCATCAATATGTGAAATCAAACATTTCTTCTCACCGGAGTTCAAATGAAATATATTACCTTTAGTTTGAGTACCAGTTGCAATCTCTAATCTAGACCTGTTGATGATTTTGCATTTCCCATCCTTGAACTATAATTGAAATGCCTTATCCACCAATTGTCCTACACTCAAAATATTATGCCTTATCCAATGATATAGTTCCTCTTCCTTGGATCATGCATGCTTTGTCACCTCCAAATCTAACCAGACCTCCATCAAATTCTTGCAAAGATAGAAACTTTCTTTTATCTCCAATCATATGATGTGAACATCTACTATCTATCACCCATTCATCCCTATTTTCAAATTTAGCAGCAAGGGCCTTCTCTATATTTTTAATGACATGTTCCAGAGCATCTTCCTTGATATCTAAGAATACCCATTCATTTCCATTTCTGGATCCACTAGCTAAATCTTTTGTTGGTTCATCATCAGAATCATTAGTCACACCTTCCTCATCAGCATAGTAGCATGATTTGTCTTTGTTCCTCCTGTACTTATGCTTGTTCTGATATTCATGGTTTGGCTTAAAATATCTTCTAGCTTTTTCTTCAAATCTTGAATTCCTTTCAAGACATCTAGATGGAAAATGACCTATCTTGTTACATGAAAAATATTTGAAAGGTGTTTCTTCATACTTACTTCCTATCAAACCTTTAGGTACCCTTCTAGCAAATAGGGCTTCAATTTTCTCAAGCCCTTCATCTTCTTTCATCATATCCTCTAGTTCTTTTTCATATAGTGCTTTCCAATGCTAGTTTATGATGTAGATGCCTTTGAATGCAGAATCTATCTTTGCAACTCCTTGAGGACCAAATTATTCAATCTCAAAAGAAGATAACTTTCCAACCAGAATATCACTATTAACAAAAGTGTTAGACATTGTTCTCAGCTCATTGATTGTAGTAGCCTTCATCTTCTAAGCTAGTGAAAAATCTCTCAATACTTTAGAATCAATCTCATCTTCGCTCAGAGATCCACCACAACATTGAATTCCCAAAGCAATTTCATTGACTCTTTCCATAAAAGAAGCAATTCTTTCATCTTCCTCCATTCTCAGGTTCTCATATCTTACCCGGTAACCATCAAGTTTAGCAATTTTAACACTAGGGTCACCTTCATTCAAAGTATCCGACTTATCTCATATAGCTTTTGCAGATGATTTGTCTGTTAATCCCATTACTTGTTGATTTGAAAGAGCACTCAAAAAGGCTTCTCTAGCTCTACACTCATTTTCAATGTTCTTATCCAATTCTGTTTGAGGAGGATTGTCAGATGTTAGATCATAAGGAGTATAGCCTTTCTCAATGATCTCCCAAATATCTTTGCTAAGACATCTCTGATTTGTCTCCATTCATAGCTTCCATACACTCTAATTTGTTGCTTCAAGCCTAGGGATGTCCTTCTGATAAACAATTGAAGTTGAATGATTATTTGTCATAGGATCTTCCTCAAGAGGTTAATATTCCACAGAGAGGACCAAGCTTTGATACCAATTGTTATGATAATCGATGGACAATTGAGAAGGGGGTAAATCATTTGTCAACAGATTATGAAACTTTAAGAACTTAAAACCTTTTATGAAATGCATAAACCAAATACCATAATAGTAGATATATCAATTAAGAACAAACATAAATCATAAAGAAAATACCATTCATCAAAAACACATAACACCAAGGTTTGTAAGTGGAAAACCCGGTAAAGGGAAAAGCTGTGATGGGAAAACCTACCCATAGTCATATGATATTTCTGTAGTATGTATGTGATTACAATAAGGGGTGTGTACATGCAGGAAGGCACACTTCCTAGAGCACATTTCTCATCACAAAGGAGCCTTGTTGACTACAAAGGATCTCTAGACTACAATCTAAAAAGAAGATTGAACTACAAGAATAGCATCTCCTATGCTTGAGTATAGTTACGATTAAGCTCAATACTAGGGGTTTCAAACCTCTTACTCAAACCCAATTCAATCACCTATGATCAACAAAAACCTTTGCATATGATTACAACTTTATTCAAACACAGATAATCCCATAACCCATGACCATGATCTATAAAGAGATCTTACATCATATTTATACAAACCCGAGACCTAAACAATTAGGTCAGCCACCTAAAAGATAATATAATAAATCCATTACATAGACCCACAAACTAATGATAACCCAAGTCGGCCTAAGGCTGAAAAAACACTAACCAATCAATAAATCCAACCAGTAATGTATCGGGAGCATCCACCAACACGTTACACAAACCGGTCCATAACCTAAGACAAAAAAGCACCGGACCTAAAATAGGTCACCATAAGCCAAATGCAACACTACCAATCAACAAGAACATGATAACCATCAGCATCTTGAGAACCTTCTATAAGCCACACCAACACCACTTAACAAATCCATCAAGAGATCTTCAACAAAGCTCTATCGGTAAAACCCTTACAAGTAACCAAAAGACTTACTAGAACAAATGATAGCTTTTAGATCACCAAATCCCAAACCAACTGAATGAGACATGCACATGAACCACATGAATGCCCAAACCAAACCAATTCCACCAATTGTAACATATCTCCTGATCATCATCACAATCCAACCACTCTACTAGAACCTGATAGAAAACCAAACAAGCTAGCCTTGACATCAATGACAAACATCAATGTAATGTTAGATACTTGATCAGTCCCAAAGACACTGAAAGGGGGGGATGAATTAGTGTCTAACCGGTGGATGAAAGATTTAAATTTTTTTGCAACTTTATAATCCAAATTAATATACTGGTAAACAAGCAATAATGCAATAAAGAGAAATAACAATATAATCATCAATGCACACCATAACACAAATATTTTTGGTGAGGAAACCTGGTAGGGGAAAACTCTTGGTGGGATTTGTGACCCACAATATTTACTCACTGGCCAATATGAATAAATATTACTTATACAATAGGGGCCTACACATGCAGGAAGGCCAACAGCCTAGAGCTCACTGCTCAATACAAAAAAAGAGAGTCACACTGACTACACAATTGGATGGTTAAATCCAATGATAATATACTACTCAAAATAGCATCTCGAATGTTGGATTTAGTACCGGTTTAAGCTCTATCAAATACCTCTGCCATAAACCTTTCTTCCCTTTGCTTTGGTCTTGTTTGCTCATAAACTAATTACATCAAAATGCATATACAAATATTTGCTCTCATATACCGCTTGCATTCATTACTTAATTAAATTCCTTTCATACATTTTCACTCTTACAAAATGACCTACAACATCTCATACATATATGAGTCTTTACAATATGTCATGTCAGCTATACAATATAATTACAATACAAAACAATATAATTTCCATGTCGGCTAGAGTGCCGATAGGATTTTCTGTCGATGTCGATTGTATGTCGGTGTGAGTAACCTGTAGGCCTACCGATGTCGGTAAATGATATTTGTTGTCGGTGTAATCTGTGAACCATGTTACCAGTTGGTTGCTATCAAAGACAACATAAACTATTCTCATTTGAGTGTATAATGCCAACATGCAACACATAATCAATTCCTTCATATTGCCAACAAAACCATCTCAAATCATAGTTTTTCTTTTTTAATGTCAAACTATTAATTGAGCATGAGATCTTGTCTCTCTTCAATTTTATGGGAGGGAAACTCCCTTTCTCTTATTTAGGTCTACCTTTAGACAAGGGTTTGCAATCATCCAAAGTTTGGGATCCAATAGGTGAAAGAGGATAAGAAGATGGAGTCTTGAAAAATAAAATGTCTATCTTGGACTGGTAGAGTAATTATGTTATAAGCAATTCTTTCTTCTTTGCCTATCTATATAATGTATTTCTTATCTATTTAGATAGAAGAAAGTACCAATATAGTTAAGAAAATGAGAGCCTTTTATTGGTTGGGAAAGGTTTTTTGATCTCACAAATCATGTAGTGAGCATGCTTACAAACTCTCTACTCTTCAAGTTTATTTGGCTCAATATGGATCTCATCTCCTTCAATACTTATATGGGAATTGTGGAAGGGAAGAAACAAAAGAAATTTTTAAGGGAAGATAATGACTTGGGAGGTCATCACTACTAATACTGAAGCTACAATTATGAAAGTATTAAATAATAGAATAATAAAATTTGGGTCTAATAAATCCCAATTTACTAGTTAGGATAATTTTTTTGGGTTGAAGTCTCCTTCATTTTTTGGGCAAGGAGGAGAATCCTCTATGAATTCTATAAATCAAAGCTCCTATAATCCTTCAAAATTTGGATGGTATAAAATGAATTTTGATGGGGCCTCTCATGGAAATATTTATATCTTAGGAGTAGGTTGTATTATTTATTTCTAGGAGCAAGTGGTAGTTGTTAAGAAATCTAAATACTTAGAATCAAATACAAACAATATAACATAAATTAAAGAATTAATTGAAGGGGTAGTCATTTATAGAGAATTAGATTTAGGAATGGTGGAAATTTGAAGGAGACTAAAAAATCATCATTAATGCTCTCAAAATGGGGATCACTTAAAATTGAACCCTTAGTTATTTTTTAGGTAGAGCTTTGGAGTTGTTAAAGTATTTTGGAGCAATTACAATTAACCATGTTTACAAAGAAGTAAATGGTTTAGAAAATATGGGGGTAGATGGAATCAACAAATTTATAAGTGAGGAGGGAATCATTTAATAGGAGCCATTTTGAGAAGTTGGGAATCAAATATTGTATAGAAGGATTTTATTCTTGATAAAAAATTAGATAGTTGTTACTACTTTATCATAAATTTCAAAACCATGGAGGAAAAAATTTCGACAAGAAGAGATTAGCATTCCATGCTATATTCTTTGCCAGGAGGGAAGTCTAGGATGGAATAGAGTTTAATTCATGATTGGTATGTTACAAAAAAGTTAAATTCTCACTACTAATATGCTTTAGCATTATAAATAAAGCATGGATGGTTATCTAAATGTATAAGATTATCATTTTGGGCAACCATGAGTAAATGGGAAGAATTTCAAATCTTGTTATAATACTTTTTAGGGTAGGACTTTGGAGGTGATTCTCCAAATATAGTAATGATAACATATAAGAGAAAAGTATCATCTTATTTAATGAAACAAAGATGTTTGGTGAACCCTAGAGAGAAGGATGAAGAACATCTTTCCTTTCAGCGATGACTTTTGAATTACCTTCTTTGACTTCGTCTTTAGGGAATGATAACTAATATGAGAAGGTCAAATATCATTAAATGCTTCAAAGTTGATCACTGAGAGTTGAGATCTAGGTGAAGGATGCCTTTTTTTCAGTCATGCTTTTTTCATTGCATTCCCAAGATAGAGAATCCCTCAATATTTTATATCTCGTAGTATGGAAGAGCATTAATTATGTTAGGTGGATTAGAGATTGTTCTCTTTTCAAAACATCCTTGTTGAGATAGATGCCTTCCTAGCTTTGGGTCAATCCTTAAACAGTGGTAGTATCTTTTCCTTTTTACCTTGGAATTTTCAGCAGACAAAGAGTTTTGAAACTAAGAGTTAAAACTTTAGTTAGGTAAGTAGTTTTAGTGAAGGTCTAGTGGCATTAATAGATTTAAATTGGAACTACAAACAAGTGGTGGGATTAAGATGGGTGTGGCTTCCTTCATAAACTAAATTCATTAGCCCTTTTCTTGTTTCATTTAAACAAAGTTTTTTTGCTAAATCTAGTTGAAGACTGTCAGTTTTGGGTCCTTAATGAGAAATAGGAGTGATGCACTCCCCTATCAAACTAGTTACCTCCAAAAGGCAAATGGATTTTTGGGAGAAATAAAAGATAGATGTCTATATGAAGTATTAAATGTGGATCATACAATGATAATTAGGGTAGTAAAAGGATTTTGGGTTATAAATCCTTGAGGACCAATCACAAATAAAAATTCAACATGGAGATCTTGATGGTATTTATTGCAATATTAATTTTGATGGGTGTCTCAAAGGATAAGTCAGAGGACCTTTGTACAAAAGTATTTAAAGCAAGTTTGTTGGGAGACCTAAGCAAGGTAATGAGAAACATAGATGAAATTTTGACTATCCATCTACCATTTGATTATAAAACAATAAAGAAAAATGGGAAACCACCTCCTTGTTTCCGTATTCTTCACATAGAGGATGAGAAGCCATTCAGGGTGAAAATATTTGGGATATTGGAAGCTGTAAACTTTCTATGGAATGTTTTTCATCTCTATGATTCAAGAGCATGGAAGGATAAAGAAATGCCTAGAATTAGATGGTGTCCCTCTTACCATTTTTGAAGAAAAAATAAACTCTTGGGTGTTCAAGACTGAAGAGGTTGTGGATGAATTAGGTCTAGAACCACCTGAAGTTTCTATCTACTTTGCTCATGCTCCTCAGGTCTAGTTCATCAAATAGGTTCTTGCCATTTATAGCTGGGTTGCTTTAGGCCAACCATTGGAGTCTCCTTCTTCTAGTTTTGTCTATGGCCACTTGGGTCCCTCCTCCTCCTCCCGTGCTCCATAATCTAGGTGTTTTCAAGTTCTAGTCTTTTTTCCCTAGGTTTTTTTATGGTTCTTAGGTCTTTCAAGTTTTAAGGGATAATTGTTTTAGAATGTTTCTCATAGATTGCTCATTTGATTTTTGGGTTTCACTGCCATGGACTGGCATTCAACTATTATCTTGTGTTAATTGATTTGGTTCTATCTTTGGCCTTAGTTTTTAATTTCTTAGACATTTCTTAGACTTGTATAATTTTTTTAATACTTTTTCAATAAAATTAATATACAGTATATTGAGTATGACCCTTTGCTGACCAAAAAAGTGGGTTTCTTTTACCAATTATTTTATTTAAGCATGCATGCCACTTACAGTATAAGAATTAAATATTTAAAAGTATAATTAATTAATATATTTGCATTGTCTATATACTTAATATTAAAATAAAAGAAATTAAATATTATTTTAATATTTGTAATCAAAGATAATAAATTAGTGTTTAAAAATTGTAAAAAAATCAATAATGATTAAATTATTTAATTATATTTTTAAATATATGATGCAGGAGCATCCTCGGTTCTTGGCAATCTTGCATCAACCAAAAACATTTTCTTTCCAGTTTGTTTTCTGTTTGCAGTTTCAACATTTCATTTTGCATTTTTCTTGCATTGGCTCACTGGATCTTATGGAGTTGTATTTTTCTTGAGGACATGATCATATTCCTTATTCTTAAACCATGGAGAGTTTGGATCATTTACATGCAAGTTATCGATTTTGGATTTCCAAAGAGTATTTTGGCACCAAAACCGCTTGGACCTATTTGCATTGACAAATCTTGCGGATCCTTTCTATAGCTTACAGAGCCTCAGTTCATTGATCTCGATGTTCCTTGGTGTGTGGATGACCTTCCCTTTGATCTACACTTCATCCTTTGAATTTTCCAAAGGAGTCTCTTTGGCAGACGTCGACCTATTGGTATTACACGTTTGATCTTGTTCTTTGACATTTGATCTTTTGGGCTGACTGGATCTCCTTGGACCATATAGATCATTATAATTGAGTATTATATTTCATCTAGAGAAGTTAGAAAATAATATAAAAGATAGATCTTAAGAATTAGAGTTCTCGAGCTGACCAATTCTATAATTGAGCATGTATGTGGTAGGCCAGTGAGCTGAATCTTCTATCTCGAATGTTACCGGTTATCTGTAATTAGTTTGCATGATATAATTCATTCAATTCTGAATTGCCTCCATCATATCCTCTTTTTTTCGTTGTGTTTACTATTGCTAACCGGTCTGGATTGATCTCTTTGAGGTCCCCCCTAACAGATGACTGCACCAATACAAAAGCAATCATAATCATCTATTTCAAGAGTTAAACAACAAATTTATAAACATATAATAATTAATTAAAGACAATAGTTATATTTTTTTATTAAATTATTATTAATTTTTTAAACAATTAAATTATTTTAAAGTCATCCACTCTTAAGAGATATATCTAGTATTTATGTCTAGAGCATATTATAATCTTGTGTAAAAACTATAATAGCATTAAAATTATTAATTTGATGATGGCACATCACATATAATACACTAAATTAATAACCTAATTCCAAATAGAAACATTGGTTCATATCCAACATGATAAGGAAAAAATGAGGAATGAGGAATGAGGAATGATAGATTGTTACTCTTAGAATTAATATTTACCTCAATATTATTTACATTTAAGATTACATTACAATAATGAGAATAGTTCAATTAAAATAATTGTAACTAATTAAAAGATTTCATCATTATAAATTTCAAATTGAACAATGATGCAACATACAACTCACACAAATAGGATGAATGCAAAACCTAAAATCTCTAAAAGAAATTCTAGACAAAGGATTTTAATCAAATGAAGAATAACTTCACTACTAAAAATTTCTCACCTAAAATAATTTTGTCAAAAAACTCACAAGTCAAATTTTGAGGCATCAACTAAATGATTTCTTTCAACAGAAAGCACTAGCTTCAAGAGGATATCCACTCATAAGGTTATTCTGAAAGATTGTGTTAAGAATTTTTCTTTCAATGCATTACAACCTAGGCTTATAAATGAATGCTTAATAACTCTTTGAGGAATATTTCCATTCAAATTGTCAAGAGCTGGCTCAAAGATTCCCGACTAATTTTGTGTAGTGTTCCAAGGTCTTCATCTTCAATTAATTGTGATTCCTAAACCCTAACGCTAATGATTAATCATGCTCTTTCACATGGAATCTAGGGATTAATTTTAAATTTTAACTTGATATTTTCATTTTAGCTCTTTCTATGTTGCTTTTAGTTTCCACTCATTTATCATCTATTGTTTAGGTTTGGGCTCTAATATTTTGTTTTTTCTTGCCTATATATTACTGTATTTTACAAAGGATATAAAAATATCTTGAAATTGATATAAGTATACACATTTATTTTAGTGTTATCTTGTTGTAGTGTCATAAAATTGTGACGCTAGCAATTTTAACCATATTTGAGGTCCTCACCTTGGCGACAACATCTTCCTTCCCAACTGAGACTTGTCTCTACATTTTCACCTTCAACCCCTCCTTCTTTAAGCCCTATTTCTACCTTTAGACCTTGTCTGGACCCCAAGCTAGGGAATGAGAGGGGCATGGTGCCCCTATCCCCCCCTCTTAGGGTGGCCCCAAGATAGGTCCCTCTATTCTTATCTGCATTTTGGGGTTCGATATCCTCCCGATGTCAACTGCCATGAAAGTGGTAGAAAATGAATGATGGAGACCATCTTGAGATCTGTTCAATACTGTTGCATTTAATGCAATGTGCTCAATGGTCAGGATTGAACTGTTTGAATTGCTTAACCTAACAGGTTTAGGGTTTAGGGTTTATGCTACCAACCTTTTGTTTCCTATAAGGTTGATGTTGTGTTTCTTTTTGAGGTTGTTGGCAAAAGTTGTGTGTGTGTATCCAAGAGAAGAGATATGTGATTCTTGCCAGACTAAAGGAGAGAATTCATACTTGTAGAGTGTAAGTGTAGAAGGTGAAGAGGAGCTAAAGCAGGCATTGAGTGTTGTTACCAAATCATTGTAATACCTATTGATCTCTAACCACTTCAACAGTTGGGAAATCCCTTAACAGGGTAGCTTTAACTGACTTACTGTAAATCCTTTTACAGGGTGACTCAAAACCATTGAGTTCCTGAAATCCTCTAACAAGGTAACCTTTAATAGGGTTTAACCCTTAACCGGGTATTCTAGCCATCCCTTAACTGGGTGATCCCTAACAAGATCGATTTCTAACAGAACCTATTGTATTAGTCTTCAACCCGACAAGGCTCCTAACAGAGTGGACTTCTAAAGAGTTCAAAAATAGCTTGTGGGTATTCATCCCCACCGTGGTTTTTTCGAGTTGGGTTTCCACATGAAAAATTTGTGTGTCATGTGTGGTGTTATTCATGTGATGGTTTAAGTGATTTGTGTCTGAAGGTAAATCATGTTGATCTAGCTATTTATATTTTTTATGATAGATTACTTGTTCATGCACTAGGGTGAAATGGAAATGAAGTATTAGATTGTATGAAAAGATAAGTGTCAACCAGTTTATGTTTGTCTTAGTTATTTTGGGTTTTGCTGGTTGTACTCTATTTAAGACTGGTGTTAGTGTTTATCTACCTAAGCATAGTGTCTACTGACAAAGTGGTTTTAGGAATGTGTTTTTGTCTATACTAATTCACCGCCCCCCTCTCAGTATCAATTTGGTACTATCCATTCATCATTGAGTTATCACACACTTGGTAATGTACATCTATAATAAATTCACCTATCCCCATTGGGATAAAAGTGAGTCATTCTTTATCGAGAATCCCTTTCACCTAGGAATAGGAGGAAGGATCGAATTCTTGTTCTCTTTTGTGCTTCATTCTGGACTATGTTATATTTGTCTAAGACAACTCCTCTTAGAGGTAGATGTCTTTTGAGAAAGGATCTCTTCTCCTCCAAGGACCTCCTTTTCACTTATAGTAAGATATCTCTTTTCAACTCTCTTATCCTTTCTCCAATAGTATTCCCTCTCTTGCATAGTTCTATGACATTTTTGCATAATGGATATCTTCTTTGTGTTGAAGGAAGGTATCCTTGTTCTACTTTCCTTAAGATATCAACATTAAACTATGTTGACATCTTAAGGAAGGGCGCACCCACATTGCTACTTTTGTATTATATTTCTCTTGTGCATTGTATCTCTTATACAATGGATCATTCTTGGAACCAAAGCACGACCTCTTAGAGAAATATGTCTTCACTTTTCTCTTATATAGTGGGTCATTCTTGGAACCAAAGAACAAACTCTTAGAGTGAGATGACGCTACTTTTTCCTAGTACAATGGGTTATCCTCAAAACGAGAGCACAGATTCTTAGAGAGAGATGTCATCACTTTTTCCTTGTACAGTGGGTCAATTTTGGAACCAGAGCACAGACTCTTAGAGAGAGATGATGCCACTTTTCTCTCATGTAGGGTGATTATTCTCGGAACCAGAGCACAGACTCTTAGAGCAATATGTAATGCCTTTCTTGAAATTTGTAATATACATCTGATACAAGTTGTAGCGTACTTGGGCATAGAATCCTATGAGGTGCTTCGAACCTCACTTGCACAAACACATGCTTGAGGTTGGGTGGAACTAATGGTGTCCCCTCTCCTCCCTTAGATGGATCACCTAGATAGACTTTGGGGGCTATATTTCCATGTCCTTCTCTCTATGGATCACCTAGTTTTAGGGGTGAGATGTCCATGGTTTCTCTCTTGTTCGCCTTTCTTGTCATGGATCACAAAATTGTGTATTCATGTCCTCTCTCCTTCTTCTCATGAACCCATAGTTTATCTATTGATAGTTCATGGATAATGTCAACTTTTCTCTTCTATATGATTATTGGTGTTTATGTGATGCCATTTGTCTTTGTGTTCCAATTAGTTGTTTGAGACATTCGTATTGAGGTCTCTATGGATAGTTGATGTGTGGTCTTGTGTTTTGTTTTTGTAGTGTGTCTTTCTGCTTTGTCTTGTGTTGTTTGTCTCATCCTTTTTGTTTTGTGTGAACTTGCATATGTTTGAGTGAGTTAAGATCTAAGATTTTGGCGCTTTGTTCATCAAGATTAGTGATGTCTTAGACTCCTTGTGGTATTTCTCTGTATCTCTCATCTTCATCTCTATTTCTTCTACTTTACCAACAGTATTGGCATAAGTCGTACTCCTGTTAAAATGGGGGATAAATGTAGTGTCATAAAATTGCAACCCTAGCAATTTTAACCATATTTGAGGTCCTCACCTTGGCAACAACATCTTCCTTCCTAACTGAGACTTGTCTCTATATTTTCACCTTGAACCCCTCCTTGTTTAAGCCTTGTTTCTACCTTTAGACCCTATCCCCCCCTCTTAGGGTTGATAACTCAATGATGAATAGATAGTACCAAACTAGTACTGACATAGGGGGTTGAATCAGTACAGACAAAAACACAATCTTAAACTGGTTTGTCAACAAACACTATGCATTGATAGACAAACAGTAACACCGGTCTTTAAAAAGAGTACAATCGAGAAAACCCAAAATAATTGAGACACACATAAACCAATTGACACTTATCTTCTCATATAATTTAACACTTCATTTCCATTTCACCCTAGTGCATTAACAGGTAATCTATCATCAAAGACATATATATAAATAGCTAGATTGACATGATTCACCACTTGACAAAAAACAACATATCATCACATGAAAAGGACATCACATATGACACACATATTTTTCATGTGGAAACCCAACTCAGAAAAACCACGGTGGGGATAAATACCCACAAGCTTGTTTTTGAATTATTTAGAAGTCTGCTCTATTAGGAGCCTTGTCTGGTTAAAGACTGATACAATAGGTTCTATTAGGAACCGATCCTATTAGGGATCACCCAGTTAAGGGATGGCTAGAATACCCGGTTAAGGGTTAAACCCTGATAAAGGTTACCTTGTTAGAGGATTTCAAGAACTCAATGGTTTTTAGTCACCCTGTTAAAGGATTTACAGTAAGCCAGTTAAGGCTACCCTATTTAGGGATTTCCCAACTATTGAGGTGGTTAGAGATCAACAGGTATTACAATGATCTGGTAACATCACTCAATGCCAATGTAGATCCACTTTAGCTCCTCTTCACCTTCTGCACTTACACTCTGCAGGTATCACTTCTCTCCTTTGGTCTGGCAAGAATCACATATCTCTTCTCTTGGATACACACACACAACTTTTTCCAGCAACCCTAGAAAGAAACACAACATCAACCTTATAGGAAAATAGATAGGTTGGTAGCATAAACCCTAAACCCTGAACCTGTAGGGTTAAGGAATTCAAATGGTTCAATCCTGACCATTGAGCACACTGCATTAAATGCAACAGTCTTGATCCAATCTCAAGACATTCTCCATCATTTGTTTTCCACCAATTTCATGGCAGCTAATAACCTATCACATGTTATCACCATTTATAGACTTCGCACATTCTTGAGGTAGATAGGAACAATCTCCTTCATGCAATATGCTTCATGCACACAAGGCTGATGTGGCACCATGATCTATTCTTCATTACAATGCTAACTCATCACACAAAGTCACCGATTGACTCATACAGGCTTGAGACACTTCAACCAAAAACCCTAAAGTTGTGACTACCAACCGGTAGTCATACAAAGCTTCCATGTGCTGGTTCCCATAACCACATGCTGGTTTACCTTAAGCAAACACACCACTTTACTTTGGCACAAATGTCAGTTCAAAGTGTTATACCAGTTCTCTCCTCTTTAGCATATTGACATTAATGACAACATACAATGTCATTATGTCCTCATACTGGTTCACATAATGCCAACAATCTCCCCCTTTGGCATTGATGGCAATATACAAATATATCTCTCCACTTCACATCTTCTCCCCCAATTTCTATAGATATCTTCTCTGCTTCTCTTCTTCTAGCCCTTTGACAACAATGCCAAAGTGGAGGCACAAGCTGCCCTATTCCATTATGCTGCTCCCCTTGAGGAGTAGCATGCTTCAACACATCAATCCTGAAGAAAAATTTGACTATGCAATACCTGACTGATGTGGAGCATATACCTTTAGTTCACCTCCTGAAGGGGAAGCACCCCTAATTCACATCTTAAGTACATAAATTTATCCTTTGGGAGAGGCTTGGTGGATATGTCTACTAAGTGCTCCTTATTGGAGACATGTTCCAGTGCAATCTCTTTGTTCTAAACTTTTTCCCTCAAGAAATGATACTTAAGCTCAGAGTGCTTGGTTCTAGAATGCAAAATCGGATTCTCAGAGATATTAATTGCACTAGTATTGTCACAAAATATACTTACCAATTCAGATATAGGAAATTTGAAGCTATTTAATACATACTTCATCCAAATTGTCTGAGTACAGTTCATGAAAGCTGCAACATACTCTGCTTCCACTATAGATTGAGAGATATAAATTCGCTTCTTACTCATCCATGAGACCAGTCTACCACTGAGAAAGAATGTACCACCGGTTGTGCTCTTTCGGTCATCTACATTACCTACCCAATCAGCATCTGTGAATACTTTCAAGTTGAAGTCCTTGCTATATGGATACTGCAATCCATAATGAATAATTCCCTTCAGATACCTAAAAATCCACTTGACTACAACCAAGTGGGATTCTCTTGGGCTTTTCTGGAACCTTGCAGTAATGCCAACTGCATGTGCAATATCTGGTCTACTATGTACTACATAATGCAACTTACCAATTATGGATCGGTATTCCTTCTCATCAACTGATGTTGAGTCATCCTCTTTGGATAATTTACAACTGGTCACCATTGGTGTACCAACCGGTTTTCTATCTTCCATGCCAAAGGTCTTCAACACCTCTTTAACATACTTGGACTAAGTGATAAAGATTCCATCTCTCAGCTTCTGGATCTATAGTACAATGAAGAACTTAATCTCCCCTATGAGTGACATCTCAAACTCTTTCTTCATCTCATCTGCAAACTCATGACTCATCTTGTCATCTCCACCAAAGATACTATCATCAACAAATACCTCACAGATTAGGATCTGATCTCCTTTAGTCTTCAAGTAGATATTTCTATCTTCACTTGTTCTCTCAAATCCAATCTTCACAAGATGGGAATGTAGGCGTTCATACCATGCTCTGGGTGCCTGCTTTAGATCATATAAGGCTTTATGTACCCTACACACCATGTCACTATCTTTCGATAGGGAAAACCCATCTGGTTGCTCTATGTACACTTCCTCTTCAAGGACACCATTTAGGAATGGAAATTTTACATCCATTTGATATACTTTGAATCCTTTAAAAACTGCATATGCAAGAAGCATACAAACTCCTTCCAATCTAGCTGCAAGAGCAAAGGTTTCTCCATAGTCTTCTCCTTCTTCTTGGGCATATCCTTTGCACACCAGTGTGGCTTTGTTTCTAATCATTGTGCCATCCTCATTTAACTTATTTCTGAAAACCCATTTGGTGCCAATGATATTTTTATGCTCTGGTCTGGGTACCAAATACCATGTATCATTTTTCTCTATTTGGTCAAGTTCCTCTTCCATTGCCTTGATCCATTCTTCATTTTTATTTGCCTCTTTGAATTATTTAGGCTCAAATTCAGAGATCATACATGAGTTTTCTCTAACATTTCTTCTTGTAAGGATTTCGACATCCTTATCTCCTATGATATACTTAGGATCATGATTCAACTTGACATATTGAGGAATGGTCTTGATGGATTCCTCTTGCTTTTCTTCTTCATCCCCATCTTCATCAGTATCAGCATCTACATCTACCGATGTAGGAACACTGTTACTGGTACTCAGTTGACTGACAACCGGTTCATTTGTTGCTTGCTCGCTACCTATTTCCTCAATTTTCTCAGAGGTTTCATCAACTCTTACATTGATGCTTTCCATAATTCTCTGAGTCCTATTATTGAAACACTTGAGAGCTTTTCTCTTGGTGAAATACCTTAGGAATATTCCCTCATCACATTTCACATCAAATTTTCTCTGGTGTTTGCTCCTCTTGATGTAAAATTTGCTACCAAACACTTTAAAGTAGCTAACCATAGGTGTCTTACCAGTCCAATACTCATAAGGATTTTTATCCTTACCTTTCTTGATGAGTATCCGGTTCATTGTGTAGACTGCAGTGCTCACCACTTCTCTCCAAAAGGTGTGAGCTACCTTTCCTTGAATCAGCATGGTTTTAGTTGCTTCAACCATAGTCCAGTTATTCCTCTCTACTAGGCCATTCTGCTATGGAGTCTAGGGGGCAGACAATTGCCTCTTGATGCCATGTTCTTCACAGTACTTGTTGAATTTACGAGGAGTGAATTCCCCTCATTGTTCAGTTCTTAGGAACTTGATCCTTTTACCACTTTCCTTCTCCACTAATGCTCTGAAAGCTTTGAACTTTACAAAAGCTTCAGACTTATCTTTCAAGAATGTGACCCACATCATTCTTGAGCAGTCATCAGTGATAATCATGAAGTACCTATCACCCTGCACACTTTTAGTTTTCATAGGACCACACAAATTAGTATGCACAAAATCAAGAAAATTGTTAGTAGTGAAAGGTTTACCTTTAAAGGTTGAGGAAGACATTTTCCCCAATTGACATTCTCTGCACAAGGTATTGTCTAGTTTTCTTAGCACCGGCAACCCTCTAACTGCCTTGATCTTACTAGCCTTCACAATGTTATCAAAGTTTACATGGCAGAGTCTCCTATGCCATATCCATCTATCATCAAATTTAGCCATAAGACATGTACTTATATTTGCATTCAACTAAAATAGGTTACCTTTGGTCTACATGCCAGTGGCCACCAATTCACCATTCTTTCCTTTGATTCTACACACTCCATTCTTGAATTCCAGAGTGAGACCACTGTCATTCAGCTAGGCAACATTCAGAAGGTTGTGTCTGAGAGCATCAACCCAATACACATTCTCAACACTACTCTTTCCATTCAGAGAGATGGACCCTCTGCCTTTGACCATGCATGGTGCATCATTTCCAAAGTGAACCACACCACCATCATACTCTTCCAAGGATAGAAACTTGCTCTGGTCACAAGTCATATGGTGAGAACAGCCACTGTCAATGATCCACTCATTGGAATTATCAAACCAAGAGACAAGATCCATCTTGTCTGACACATCTCCCTTGCCAGCAACAAACACAATATCTTCATTTTCTTCATCTTCTGACTCCTCATCTTTGACACATTCATCAACTACCACAAAATGGTTTCTCCGGTTTCCTCCTTTGAATTTCTTGAACCTTTTCAGTTTGACCTTGTTGTCACCATTAGGATAGTTTACAGCAATATGTCTTATCGGGTTGCAAGAAAAGAATTTCAAAGGGAGCTTACCTCTATATTTTTCTATTCCTTTAGGAAGTTTCCTGGCAAGAAGTGCTTCAAATGCCATCAGAATCTCCTCATCATCCATTTCTTTGCTCTGTCTTGGTTCACCACTAGTGATAGCTTCTTTTCCTTTTCTAGATGGTATAACAGAAGCTTTAAAAGCTAATTCATTCTTTTGAACACTGGCATCAGAACTGTTTAGCTCATAGGTTGTCAACTTTGCAATGGTGGAGTCTAGGGATACCTTAGTCTTGTCTATTGATCTCAACTCCTAAATAGTAGCAACCCTTATTGCATAGACTGGTAATAAGGATCTCAGGACTTTTCTCACCACAGTGGAATCTTTAATTTTACCACCTGCACTCTTGATATCTCTAACAATGGTTTTGATTCTTATTCCGTACTGTTGAATGGTCTCACCTTCAACCATCCGCATGTCTTCAAACTTCCCTCTAAGGCTTTCTTCCTTAGCTTGTTTTAGATGCTCATCACTGCCATAGATATTTTCAAGAGTATCCCATACCTCTTTGGGATTTACCTTATCTTGGACATCAATAAACTCAATGTCAAATAAACTACTAATTAGGGCTTCCATGACTTGCCCATTCTCCTACATCTCTCTCTTTTGGTCATCGGTGAGAGTACTGGTAGGAGAAATATAGACATTCCCAATATAACTCTAGTGTTGAACACCCATGCTTCTGATGTATATCTTCATTCTATCTTTCCATATACTAAAATTTTCTCTGTTGAACTTTGGACCTTCCCTCTTCATCATTAGACTGGGATCTTTACCTCAAGCAGTTAAGCTTATAACACAAAGGAGCTGGAGGATGCTTTGATACTGATTGATAATGATGAATGTATAGTACCAAACCGGTATTGAGAGGGGGGGTGAATCAGTATAGACAAAAACACAATCTTAAAATGGTTTGTCAGCAGACACTGTGCATTGACAGACAAACAGTAACACTGATCTTTAAACAGAGTACAACTGGAAAAACCTAGAATAACTCAGACACACATAAACTGGTTCACACTTATCTTCTCATACAATTTAACACTTTATTTCCATTTCACCCTAGTGCATGAATAGGTAATCTATCATCAAAGACATATATATAAATAGCTAGATCGACATGATTCACCGCTTGACAAAAAACAACATATCATCACATGAAAAGGACATCACATATGACACACATATTTTTTTCACATGGAAACCCAACTAGAAAAACCACGATGGGGATGAATACCCACAAGCTTGTTTTTGAACTCTTTAGAAGTCCACTCTGTTAGGAGCCTTGTCCGATTAAAGACTGATACAATAGGTTCTGTTAGGAATAGATCCTATTAGGGATCACCTGGTTAAGGGATGGCTAGAATACCCAGTTAAGGGTTAAACCCTGATAAGGGTTACCTTGTTAGACGATTTCAAGAACTCAATGGTTTTGAGTCACCCTGTTAAAGGATTTACAGTAAACCGGTTAAAGCTACCCAGTTAAGGGATTTCCCAATTGTTGAGGTGGTTAGAGATCAACAGGTATTATAATGATTTGGTAACAACACTCAATGCTAATGTAGATCCACTTTAGGTCCTCTTCACCTTCTGCACTTACACTCTATAGGTATCACTTCTCTCCTCTGGTCTGGCAAGAATCACATATCTCTTCTCTTGGATACACACACACAACTTTTGCTAGCAACCTTAGAAAGAAACACAACATCAACCTTATAGGAAAATAGATAGGTCGGTAGCATAAACCTTAAACCTTGAACTTGTTAGGTTAAGGAATTCAAACCATTCAATCCTGACCATTGAGCACATTGCATTAAATGCAACAGTCTTGATCTAATCTCAAGACATTCTCCATCATTCATTTTCCACCGATTTCATGACAGTTGATAACCCATCACATGTTATCACTGTGTATAGACTTCACACATTCCTGTGGTAGATAGGAACAATCTTCTTCATGCAAGATCCTTCACGCGCACAAGGCTAATGTGGCACCACGATCTGTTCTTCATTACAATTCTAACTCATCACACAAAGTCACTGATTGACTCATATAGGCTTGAGACACTTCAATTGAAAAAACTGAAGTTATGACTACCAACCGGTAGTCATACAAAGCTTCCATGTGCTAGCTCCCATAACCACATGCTGGTTCACCTTAAGTAAACACACTGCTTTACTTTGGCACAAATGTCAGTTCATAGTGTTATACCGGTTCTCATATATATTGGTTCTCTCCTCTTCAGCATATTGACATCAATGACAACATACAATGTCATTATGTCCTCATACTGGTTCACATAATGCCAACAAGGGTGGGCCCAAAATAGGCCCCTCTGGTCCTATCTATTAGGATTAATGATAGTCTCAAAGATACTGAGAGGAGGGGATGAATTAGTATCTAACCGGTTAATAGATTCTTTAACCTTATTAAGTATTTTGCATTCCAGAACAGTGTACCGGTAAACAAGAATTAATGCAGTAAATAAGAACAATAAAGACAACATAGAAGCACAACATAACATAAGATTTTTTACAAGGAAACCCAGTGTGGGAAAAACCTCAGTGGGATTTGTAACCCACAATATTCACTCATTGGCCAATGAATGGGTATTACTTATAAGAGGGGCCTGCACATGCAGGAAGGCCAACTGCCGAGAGATAATTGCTCAATCAAAAAAGGAAGTCTCACTGACATACAAAATGAATTATGAAAATCCAATATAATGTATTGCTACAAAACAACATCTGCCATGCCAGGTTCAGTACCGGTTTAAGCTCATACAATAACCATAAACCTTATACAAAATATTTGCTCATCACTTCACATCCATGCTACCTCATTCCACATCTATCTTTTCTATTACAAAATAATTTCCATGACCTCATACATATATGAGTCTTATTAAAACATGCCATGTCGACTTACAAAAGATATTATAATTAAATATAATAAATAAAACTTTATTCCTATCGACTGGAGTGTCGGTGAACATTGTTGTCACTGCTAGTGAAGTGTCTGTCGGTGCCTAAAGATATCCGCAAGGTTGTCGGTAAGTTGCCATCAATGACAACACCCTCAATCACCTTCAATTCTCATTGGAGTGTGTAATGCCAAAAATCTCCCCCTTTGGCATTGATGGCAACACTCGTGAGAAAAATCCAAAAATTGTATCCAAAAATGAAGTCCAAAATTTTACCAAAAATGTGTCTTGTGTGCTCCCCCTAAGTAGATGATCTCCTCTGGTAATCATTTTCTCTGTCCTACTACTCCCCCTTTGACATCAATGACAAAGGTTGTCAAAATTGCCAAATGAGTGCAGTCTTCAATTTGAACCTTGTAACTGGTTGGTTACAATCTAGAATAAGTCTGCTAAAAGAAAATTCAAGCTCTAAGTAAACCTATTACTGTCCTTCAAAGCTGCCTCTATTCTTTGAATAGTACTGGTGATATGATACATTTTCTCTTCTAGTGTTTTCTATCCTTGAATTAGTACCTCAGAGATCTTTTTCCTCAGAGAGATGAGGTTATCTAGCTTTGGACTAAGTCTACATTCTAGTTCTTTGGCTTTTCCCTTTAATCTTTCCTTCTCTTTCTCTAACTTCTCTAGTTTTTCCTCAAATCCAACAATTTCTTGCTGAATAATTGATATAAGTTAGATGAACCAATGATATTATCAGCTATGTCATTAATCTCCTTTTGAGCTTTGTTGATTTCCTTGTCAATATCTACTGTCAAAAGATTTGTCTTACAAGTGTCTCTGTATAGTTCCTTGAACTTCATAATTGTTTTATTTAGTGCTAGTAAAAGAGTGTCAATGTGTTTCGTGCATTTCTTTATTGTTTCTTCAAAGAATTTCTCTTTTTCCTTTTCCATTTTCTCCTTAAATGTTTCTTCATTTATTTGATCTACAATTAGTATATTGCCAGTAATATATTTAGACAATGTGTCTATCTGACATAAAGAATCCTTTACCTGATCTAAATTGCATTTTGGTGCAATCAAATTAAGAATAGGAATTGTATCATCTATTGCCTTATAGGCCAATGCATTACAATCCATAATTTTATTTATTGAATTTAAGAGTACTTTAGTCACATTGGTGGGTCAAAATTATATCATTGAAGTATTGGATATCTTCCCAACTACCTTCACAATCTCTGTGCTCCCGGTGGGAGTAACCAATTTGCCTGAATCGACCTCTAGTGGGTCAGTCTATGTCTGCATTTCCACTAGCAAAGGTTTTGACTTTTTAGTTGTTGCCGATGGCACTGTCTTAGTGTGTAACTATGAATCAATCTGTTTCTCTATTTGTGTGTCTACTTGTTTTATATTGTTATCGATCAGTATCTCTGTCTGTTTTTCTGCATTGTCCCCTACTAATATCTTTGTTGTTGTCTCTGTTGGTTTCTCAATGCTTGCATCAGTTTTATCAGTAACCATGCCACTAACCAAGGAATCAACTAAATGTTTAGTTTGCTCTGACCTCTCCATTTGAGTCTCAATCCCAATCTCAATGTTTTTAGTTGGTTGCTCAGTAGCAACTTTATTTTTCTTTTCCTCAGTGCTTTCCTTATCAACTACAATATTAACCTCTTGAGTGTCTATGTTCATCATGTAAAAAATTTCAGACTCAGGGTTTGTATCCTCATGTGGTGTATCCACATTCTCAGTAGCCAGTGTACTATTAGTCTATACCAGTGGAGTAACCAAAGATGGTGTTAGGTTATCAATCACTTTTATATTGGGTAGTCCACCTACCTTGCCTTTCCTCTTGTCCTTGTCCTTTTGATACACTTTGAAAGTTTTAGGTCTATTTAGTTCTTCTTGTTTTTCTTTCACAACAAAGAAAATGTCCCATTTGTCAGTTGTCTCTTCTGAAATTTCACTAATTCTGTCGGCCATTAGGCTCACATGTTGGGGTCCACTTTAAAAAACTATTTTGTTTGCTTCACTGATTAGTTCGTCAATTTCTTCAATAGATTTTACCAAATGTACAGCTAGTAGTTTCTCAATTTTAATTTTCTTATCTAGCTCCATAATTGCTAACCTCTTAGCATCTAACCGCCTATACAATTCACCAGGAAAATCATCTACAACTTCTATTAAGACTTTCTTATAAATGTCAAGATGTAGAATGGTGCTATTCTCTATACTTTTTTTTTCCTCATTTGTGAATGTATCATACAATTTTCTTACATTGGATAAATTACCATCATTTTTTATTTCATTCAGCAAGTTGTCTAGTGGTGGTATGACCTATTTTTGCTTTCTCCTTCTAGGTGTCATCTTCTTAGTCAGTGGTCTCACTACCTATTTCTTCTACCTTGTTGTCCTTATTTTCTTGGGAGGAGGAGAGGGTACCGGTGATGGTTTTCTCTTCCTATCAACTCTTCTAAACTCAGCAAGAATTTCACTATTAGAGGATGTACCAACCGGTGAGAGATGTGCCTCCAGTTGTAATCCTTCTAAGTCAATTTCCTTTATACCAGTTATGTTCAGGATATTTTATTTTATTTCCTTAACTTGCTTAGATTCACTCCTTATGTATTTTTCTCTTCTCTTTCTTTGTTTTAAAGTCTGTACACCACTTCCAAAAACTTTTTCTTCTGGTTCTCTAGGGGCTTCTAGTAGGGCTTTAGCATAAGTTTCAATTATGTTTACATCTACTTTGTATCCCATTTATGTTACCCATACAGTTCTAGGAAGAACTTCCTCCATCCATATTTCATCCTTCTTGATTACAAAACAAATTTCCTTTTTATATTTATCTACAATTCTTTGTGGTAATCTTTCTCTTATTTTCATTTTTGTTTTGAATGTTTTGAAGTACTCAGTGATATTGTTATTCTTATATGTGCCCATATCAGTGAAGATATCTAATAGTTGTTTTCCTATTGGTATATCATAACCAAAGTCTTTCTTACCAATACTGGGAACCTCTTTTGTAAGATATAACATCAGACATACCAAGAGATTGCCAAAACAAAAAGTACCTTTCTTGTCTCCTTTTATCTTCTTTAGATTATCAATCAACTCATCTTTTAACCACTCACATATATCTATCTGTGCATCACTATTAACCATATCATATGCACTTTTAATACAAAGACTGGAAACAGAGTTGAGTTGGTTTGCATGGGTGGCCTTATAACCTAAAATCATACTTATGAATCTAACATTCTCATCTTTAACATCATTAACTCTCAGGGATCTGCTATCATAGGTTGCACATGTTAATGTCATGACTGTGTTATTAGGAACCTTTTTAGTTTTATCTGGCCTACTACCGGTGGAGGGTAAACCAGTCACTGCCCTAACTACTTCCTTAGTGATTTTACAAATAGAGTCTAGCCAAAAGAATTCACCATGAACACTGCTAAGCATAATCCTTACTACCTCCTTAGGAAATTTCGGGATGTCAAGGATTTCCACAAAACCTAAAGTTTCAATAACCTTATGTTCAGGTTTCACAATTCCACTTTCATCAAGTATAACATTTTTATACATTTTCAATATTTCTTCTGAACCTAATTCCTCAATGTGGCAATGAATATATATTCTAGGGTCTTCTGCATATCCAACACCTTTTGGGATTTTTGGAAAAGCTCCAAGGGAATCATCCTATTTTTCTATCTCAAGGATAAACTTGAAAATGGGCCTAGGGCATTTAACTACTTTCACAATAGTAGGGTTTGCAACCGGAAGGATTTCTGCTACATGATGATGAGACATTTGTGTGTCAATTAAAGAAGGCTTTGTATGGTTTAAAGAAAGCTCCCAGAGCATGGTACTCAAGATTAGATCAGTTCTAAAGGAGCAGGGATTCAAAAAGGGAAGTCCTAACAATAATTTGTACATATGGAAAGATGGGAATCAGATGATTATTGTGGTTGTCTATATAGATGACATCATCTTTGGAGGCAACAAGGATACTCTCTACAAAGTGTTTGCTAATCAGATGCAGTCAGAATTTTAGATGTCAATGCTTGGTGAATTGACTTACTTCCTTGGCTTGCAGATATTACAGAAAGATAAAGGAATCTTTATCTCACAAGTCAAGTATGCAAAGCAGCTGCTGAAGAAATTTCAACTGGAAGATTGCAAACCGGTAAGTACCCCCATGGTGACTGGCAGAAAATTGAGCAAGAATGATGAATCACCAGTGGTAGATCAGACTCTATACAGATCCATGATAGGCAGTCTATTGTATCTAACTGCTTCAAGAGCGGATATAGTTCAGGCGGTATGCATGGTAGCCCAATTTCAAGCTGCACCAAAGAATTCACACATGAATGTTGTTAGCAGAATTTCTAGGTACCTACAAGGAATGCTCAGCTATGGTTTCTGGTATCCTAAACAAGGATATTTTATCTTGGAAGCATACACTAATGCTGATTGGGCAGGATGCATTGATGATAGAAAGAGCACAAGAAGTGTTGTATTCTTTCTAGGTGATCAGTTGGTCTCTTGGCATAGCAAGAAGCAGGACTTAGTCTCCTTATCTAATGCTAAGGCTGAGTATATTGATGATGATACATGCTTCTCTTAGGTGCTTTGGATGAAGCAGACTCTCAAAGATATACAGATGGACATCACTAAACCTATTCTCATATGGTGTGACAATTCGAGTGCAATCAACATAGCAAAGAATCTAGTCATGCATTCTAGAACAAAACACATTGCTATCAAATATCACTTTCTCTGAGAGAAGGTTGAAGGACAAGAGGTAAGGATGGACTATGTCCCCATTGGTGAACAAGTAGCAGACATTTTCACCAAACTGTTACCGATAAGCACTTTTGAGTACCTCCGACACAAGTTGGGAGTTGTGTCATCTACCTAGGAAGGATTTATATAGTTCAGGGTGATTTTGGTATGGATCAAAGGGGGAGAAATGTCCCAGTATGAAGTGAATCATGAGAAGTTGACATCAATGCCAAAGGGGTGATTGTTGGAATTTTGGCACTAAGTTGTCATTGATGTCAATCGACATGATGAAGATCCACATAAGGTGAGCATAAATAATGAAGGTCTACTAGTAAAGTACAAACTGGTTTGAAGGATAAATAAACCGATCTAAAGGATGGTTTCTTGTGTATGATGAACATGCAGAATGTTAAAGTTGTTTCACACCACCAGAGGTGAAGATGTGCGACCAGTGCAAGATTCTCTACTAATTATCAGGAGAATAAAACTCTATCGACAAAGTGATACATGTGTATGTGTTTTCCAGACCGACTGTGTGTTGGTGGGCCATGTCTTGATCATTGTGATGCCATGTAAAGAAGAGGTGGCAAACGTGTTGTGGTTGGTGAAGCCTCATCGACAAGGTTGATGAAACATATAATTGCCATTAATGGAGGAGCCACAAATCACAGGATTGTATCTGACTAATTATGGCTTGAGGAAGAAGGAATGGAAGAGGAAGATTAGAGAGTAGTTGGCACCTGAATCTATGCAAGGGAAATCCGATTCAGGAACTCCTCAAAAAGAAATCTTCTGAAGCGCTCTATGTGTCGACTAATTTCATGACAGAAGATCTGATTTGAGATTGCCATTTTCCAAAAATGTGCATTGGATAATGGAAACCATGTGCAGGTGAATCCTTCAAGGACAAGTGATCGATCAAAGAAAAAAAGGATTTGATCTCATGAAGATTGTGTCAAAAACTAGAAACCCTAACCGCTCAAGTGTTTTTTTAATTACGTTCTGGCACGAAATCACCATATAAGAAATGAGAGCTCTAGATGGAAAAAGTTGTTGATGCTGTGAAGATTGAGAAGAGACGAGAACTAAGAGGGAACATAGAGAAATCTTCAGAAGGAGTTCTGAGAAAGTTACAGTTTGAGTGAGAAAGCAAACCAGTCAGAGGATTCTACTAGTAGTCTTACAGTTGAGCCCAACTGGTAAGGTGTAGCAAAGCAGGAAGCATCATAGTGTGACATAGTGTGTTGAGAGATTGTGTGTGAGAGGGAGAGAAAGATAGCAGAGGTTGGGAAACAAAGACAGTAATTCCACAATCAACAGTGTGAGTTTTAGTGGAGGAGAAAAGACTGTCAATCAACAAAGTGTTATTTGATCAAAGAGTTGCATAATTCATTTGCAACAAGAAGCCTTAATTGTATTCAAATATTATTTCAATATACGTCACCAAGTTGAATCTTGGTGTAGGGGTTGGTGCTCCTTGGGTTGGTGCCCTAAAAGACAGGGGTTGGTACTCCTTGGGTTGATGCCCAAAATCTTTGTAAGTCTGTGTTTTACCTATGAGGCTGGATTGGAGTTGTAGTCTCTAGTATCTTTTCTCACCAAGGTTTTTCCCATATTGTTTTTTCCTCATAAATTTGGTGTTGTGAGTTACTTGTGTGTGAATGGTCTCTTTGGATTTCTTTCTTGTATTACCAGTGTGACTGTTTAAGTGGTTAAGTAAATAAATGATATTCTCAAGTTAGATTAGAAGAGGAAAAACTTAGGAGCCACTGATTGACCCCCCTCTTAGTGGTATTTTGTGTTCAACATTAGGTTCCCCATTGGTCAAGACTTTATGTAGCTTGGGTAGATTCTAGTTTAAGAACACAATGGAAAGGAATGAATTCTCCTCCTCCAAAGCTCCCATGTTTGATGGTAACAACTATGCCTTTTGGAGCAGGAGAATGGAAAAATATCTATCCTCCCTAGGTTTTGATGTTCAGATGTCTATGAAGAATGAGTATACTATCCCTAATTCTACCCCTACAAATATGGATGCTAAGGGGTATAAAAAAAATGCCAAGGCCAAGCATGCTATTCTCAGTGGATTATTTGATCATGAGTTTGTTAAGGTCATGCACTACTCATCTGCCAAGTAAACTTGGGATAAGTTGAAGAGATTACTTGAAGGAGATGTCAAGGTCAAGGAGACTAAACTAAAAACACTAAGAGTTCATCTTGAAGGCTTAAAAATGAAAGAAGAAGAAAAGATTGTTGATCATCTTCAAAGAGTTGATGAAACAGTGAATACTATTAGAGGACTTGGAGAGGATATATCTGATGAAGTTATTGTCAAAAAGATAATTAGATCACTCACATCTAAGTATGATATAAAAGTCTCTACAATAAAAGAAGGCAAGGATCTGAAATTTTTTTCAATGGATGAGTTATTTGGCTCCCTAACCGCTTATGAGATGAGGACAACCGGTGAAGAAACTTCAAGGGAAGAGGCTTCTTTCAACTCCATCAAAAAGGGTGAGGAAGAAATTACTCATCGAGAATCTAGTAAAGACTTAGATATAGTGGTAGAAAACATTGTAAGGAAGCTTAAAAGAGGATCCGGTAAGTACAAAGGAAAATTTCCTTTCAAGTGTTTTAACTATGGTAAAATTAGATACTTTTCTTCCAAATGTCCTTATGGTGAGAATGGTGGAGAGAGGAAATACCAAACACCTATAGACCTTTGTTGGAATTGTGTTGTCATTGATGTCAACCGGTATAGCATGTTATCGGTATGGGATGTCAACTAGTATGCAAGTTGTTGTTACCAGTAGTGAAGATACCAGTAGTGGAGATTGTTGGCAAGTTACTATTACTAATATTAGAGATTGCTGACATGTTGATGCCAACCAGTAAGTATGTCAACTGGTGAGAAACCAAAGAGACAAATTGAAGGGAAGACAAATAGAACTCAAGAAAAAAAATTGAAGATTGAAGAGGTGAATACTGAACCAGGAGTAGTCAGGGTTAACATGACCTAACCGATAGAACAAAGAAGTGCATGATATGAGGGTTGAACTGGTTAAGTGTATACCGGTAGTATGTTTGGTCGGTGACAGAGTTTGAACTGACACAATCAAATAAGATGGATGCTGACAGAGATAACACATGGAATCCAGGTGGAAAAACATACAGTGGTAGGTAAATTGTGCATCGACGAGGTAGTTGGTGATTAGGTCGATATTAAATGTCGACTGCAAAAAACAAGGATCGATTGTAGAGGATTTCAGCTCGAAGAAAATTAAAAGGATACAACTCGAATGACAAATTCAAGACTAACAAACAAGATCAAGTTTGCTAAATATAGTAAACGTGTGTTGGACGGATTGGAAATGGTAGTGATTTTTGATATTATGTATGTTGTCAATCCTAGAGATAAGATTTGATTTGATACGAATCGTGGTTGGTAAAGAAAACCTTAGGTGCATAAAAGTTTAAATTTCCATTTTGTCAAGAAAGCATGAGTATAAATGTGCAGATTGAAGATCAAAGATGGTGAGGAGAAAATGTGAATCTTCTAGGTGAGAGTTGATTATTTCGGGTGTTGTTTCCAAAAACTATTGAAGTGATTGACTGTGAAAAGAAGAATCGGTAAGAAGGTTTTAACCAGCAAGTTTTAAGGTAATCGGTAAACAGTTACAGAGTATAATAGTCTATTGAACTGGCAGTGTCAAAACTGGTAAGATAGCAATAGAGAGTCAAGAAGAGAAGAGTGAGTATCAAAGGAAGTCCAACGAAGTATAAGTTGAGTTGAAATAGATTCAGACAAAATCAATAGAGAACCGGTAGAGAAAAGAAGTAGTGTGATAGAGAAAAGTCTAACCGACAGAGATAATTGTTTGCAAGAGTTACAAAATTCATTTGTAACAAGGTGTTGATCATTGTACTATTTTATATGTCATTGTATTTCATTGAGTGAGTGCTCGATGCAGGGGTTGGTGCTCCTTGAGTTGGTGCTCATAATAGAATAGGAGTTGATGCCAATAAATTGTTAGGGGTTGGTGTTCCTTGGGTTGGTTCCCGAAATCATTGTAAACATTTATTTCCTCATATATCTAGTGTCATGTGATGTGCTCTTGTGTGAGATTTCTTGTTAGTGTTTTCATAATAGTACCATCTACACACACTATTTGAAATTGTTAATAATCACTTATTCACCCCCTCTCAGTGATATCTCATGTTCTATAACCTTCGAATAAGGATAAAATAAAGAAAGACTACCGAGAAGAAAGAAGAAGCTACCCTAAGCATAACAACCTATATACTTTTGAAGATGATGCTACATATGGAGAAAGTACATCAGAAGATTACTACTGTTAGGATGAAAGAGAAATTAATCTCTTTATGGCACTAGATGAACCGGTTGATGGTGCTAATGAATATGAATACATTGAAGCTGAAGTGGACTTGGAAGGTGAGATCATAAGTGCTCTTGAGGAGTTGAGTAAAACAAGAAGGGAACTCAAAAAGGTTAAGTATGTTGCTACAAAAGAACAAGATCATTTAAAGAAATCTCTGGAGGAGTCTAAGGAAATAATTTCTAATCTAAAACTCTAGTTGGAAAAAGCTAAAAGGATATGTGAAGTTACATGCTCTAATTTAATAAAGAAGGAGAAGGAGAATCATCATTTGGAAGAAGAAATTGTAAGGCTTTTAAATGAGCTTGAAAAGAGAAAGAATGAATTAAAGATGAGGAGAAAATATGAGAGCACAATTGAGGACTTGGACAAGATGTTGAGTAATCAGAAGCACTCAAAAGATACTGGAAGTATAGGAATTGAAGAGGGACAGAGTTCCAACAACAAAGACACATCCTACAAGGAGATAGAGTTTACTTCTTCAAGTGAAAGTAAAGAAAAACAAACCTTTATAGTTAGCAAAGATACTAAGAAGAAGACCTATGTTGAAGCTAAAAGAAATTAGTTTGTGAACCAGAAAGATCAAAATTTGAACCAGAAGGCTCACTCATTGTATTAGAATGCAGATCATAAATGAAAGGCCAAGATTGATGATGAAGGGTTCACTAAAGTAAATAATGTGAGAGTAAGACACCCAATGAGACAAAGTCTTGCTGGTCCAAAGAGACAAGAATGGTATGTACCCAAATTCAATGGTTGTTGTTGCTGGTGTAATAAATTTGGACATAGAATTTCTGGTTATAGTTTGATGCATAAGATCCCTCATAATTTTAAAAGTAGAAATCCATTTTTTGCACTCTGAGAGATGAATGTTATTTTTTGCCAGTGTAATGGGTTTGGTCATAGGAGTTATGAATGTACGAGAAGTTTGTCGGTGTACCACAATAGTTTTTCAAGTTCATCTTTCAATGTCAGAATTTTGGCCACATTCCAAAGCATTGCAAACTCAGGACATCTAAGAAAAAGAAGTCAATACTAGATTAGAGATTGGAAGCAAAATTGGAGAAGAAAATTTCAGCGGACAAGAAAAAGGAAGCCAACTAGGTTTGGGTTGAGAAGTATAAGAATAAAGAAGAATCAAGTCTGATTATTCAGACTACCCTACATATAGAAAGAAGGAATCTATGGGTTGTAGATAGTGTATGTTCCAATCATATGACTGGAGACAAAAAGAAGTTCATCAAGTTTGAAGATTGGAATGGAGCTTTGGCGAGGTTTCAAGATAATTCTTCCATCAAGATAAAAGGAAAAGGAACCCTGAACATAGATGGAAAAGTGAAGGCCCATGATGTATACTATGTGGAAGGTATAAATAATAATCTGCTAAGTGCGAGTCAGATGTGTGATAAAGGATACAAGTTCACTTTTGACTCTACCGGTTGTTAGATAAGGAGGGAAAGTACCAGATATATTATTGCAGAAGGAAAATGGACAGATGGAAATGTGTACAATCTGAAGGAATGCTTTAAGTCTTAATGCATGATGGGACAATTGGATGAGAGCTAGTTGTGGCATAGATGATTAGGCCATATAAACTTTGATGATTTATTTAAGGTGAGAAAGAAATGCTATGTGAGACATATATACTACCGATCATTAAACAGGAAAGCATCTTTTGTGATGAATGTCTAAGAGGTAAGAAGAATAAGGTAACCTTCAAGACAAAAGAACATAATAATTCAAGGCCCTTAGAACTTGTACATACTAATCTATGTGGGCCAACCATAACAAGAGCTTTAGCCAGTGAAAGATACTTCATGTTGTCCATTGATGATTTCTCAAGAATGACTTGGGTCACCTTTCTACATGACAAATCACAAGCATTTGAGAGGTTCAAAATCTTTAGGATGATGGTTGAGAAGGAAAGTGGATGCAAGCTAAAGTCTCTAAGATTTGATTGAGGTGGTGAGTTCACATCAAATGAGTTTGAAGACTATTTTGTGAGACATGGAATTAGAAGACAATATTCAACCCCAAGGACACCACAAAAAAATGGTGTTGTAGAAAGGAAAAATTGGATTGTCAAGGAGATGGTGAGAACTATGTTGAATGAGGCAAACATACTAGATATGTACTAGAAGGAAGCAATTCATACTACTTGTAATGATGGGAAAATGGTGAGTGATAGATCAAGAGGAAAATTGCCCTTTCCGTCAAAGAGAGATGAGAGTTTCACTATTGATTATCCTTCAAGAACTTTTCACCATTACATTAGGAAAGGGGAAGGATAATTCACTAGATCCAATCTCTGCACACAAAGATGGTAGATTGATTTATAAATGAATTGGGAATGCTAAGTTGATCCCCTCTTCCTTGTTTGATTTAGAAAGGAAATTGATTGAATTATGTAGTGAAAAAGTGACAAAGAATCAATTATAACTTGAGATTGGAATATGGGACGAAGCTATGCAATTGGATCTGGTAGTAAAATGTCGAGATGAAGTCACCCTTTGAATTTGAGGAAAAGTAACCTAGACCATGGCAGGAATGTACACGGTCCTCCAAAGAATCCGCAAAATGAAAGGGTTTTTTTTGCCTCTACAAATGAAGCCCAAATCCAAAAGTACAACTGTGCACCTGCAACCTACACATAGAAAAGAGAGGAATAAGGGTTGGGATTGGGGGTTTTCCTTTAGGTCAAACCCCAGTTTTGGAATTAACCAAGTAATGAAAGAAAGTACCTGCAAGTAGATGTAAATGGAAGATTGAATTGTAAATCACCTCAAGGGAGGTTGTAGTAGCAATCTTGATAGAATTTCTTGTGTGGAATTGAATGTTGAAAGGGATCTCCTCTTTAATGGCTGAATCCTTGACATGAATGAAACACCTAGCCTTGAAGGGAGACTTGAGAATGCTCAATGCTAGAAAAGAATAGATGAATTCTTGAATGCTTGATCACTTGTGCAACTTGAATCTCTTCAACTTTGACCTCTTCAACTTATTCAACTTATGAAAAAGAGAGAGCGAATGCCCCCTTAAATACATCTTGGTGGATTTGAATTTCGTTATGGGCTGACATCGACGAAGTTTTCCCACTCATAGCACAACTCATAATGCATGCTCTAGGAAGGTCTTGCCCCAAAATAAGGTAGGGACATGGGAACCATGCCCCTATCCTAGGAGGAAAAGGGTGCCACACCCCTGTCAAAGGGGGGACAATGGTACCACGCCCCTATCCTACCCCTTTATATAGGGAAGAATATTGTCGGGGTGATGCATAGACCATGGAAGAAGCTATTTTCACAAGCCAAGCAATCTTCGATGTTCGATTAGGCTAGAGGATTTGAGTTCATGTGAATGAGGACCCTAATTCAATCAAAAATTGCTTAGGTCACAATTGTTATGGCACTACACAGTTGTATATATATTGAACTGGGTTCAGATGAGAGTAAATAGCAGAGTGACACCCTATGAATTATGGTATGATTGAAAGCCATCAGTCAAATATTTTAAAGTGTTTGGAAGTAAATGCTTCATTAGGAGAGATGCAGATGGTGTAGGTGGTTTTGATTCTAGGAGTGATGAAGGTATTTTCTTAGGATAATCAACTCATGACAAGGCCTAGAAATGCTACAACTATAGACTAAGAATATTTGTTGAGAGTGTGCATGTAAGAGTTGATGAAGACTTGTATAAAGGCAAACAAACACAAGTAAACCCATATAATGATTTATGTGATGAAGATGAAATGCATTTAGAAGATGAACATGAAGAGGCACCCAACAAGACCCCTAATACATATGTCCATAAAAATCAGACGGAAGAGAAGATTATAGGTAATAAAAATGATGGTGTACAGATGAGAAGAAGACTTGCCCGATACAATGAACAAGTTAATTTTTGCCTCATGACTGAAATGGAACCCA
Organism: Cryptomeria japonica; assembly: GCF_030272615.1. NCBI lineage: Eukaryota > Viridiplantae > Streptophyta > Pinopsida > Cupressales > Cupressaceae > Cryptomeria > Cryptomeria japonica. The sequence goes on from NC_081413.1 coordinate 691,130,372, forward strand.
AAATGTTTAATGAGGCCAACAAAAGAGAGAAGTAGATGGATGAAATGGAAGAAGAGCTACAATAGATTGAAAAGATCAAGACTTGGGAGTTAGTTCCTAGCCCAGCAGATAAGAATGCCATTAGTACTAAATGGGTCTACTGGAACAACATGAATGAAGAAGGTAAGATTGTTACGCATAAAGCAAGATTATTGTGAAAAGGGTATTATCAAGTGGAATGAATTTATTTTGATGAAACATTTGCACTAGTTTCAAGACTTGAGGCTATTAGAATGTTCTTAGCATTCTCTGCCTACAAAGGATACAAGGTATATGAAATGGACGTTAAATATTCCTTGTTGAATGGTAATTTGGAAGAAGAAGTCTACATAGAACAATTGGATGGTTTTCTATTGAATGATGATGAAACTTTTGTGTGTTGATTGAAAAAGGATTTGTATGGTTTGAAGAAGGCTCCAAGAGCATGGTATTCAAGGTTCGGTAAGTATCTTCGAGAGAAAGGTTTCAGGAAGGGAAGTGAAAATAGTAATATGTACATCAAAGTGGATGGACATCACATGATTATTGTTGTTGTGTATGTGGATGATGTAATATTTTGAGGCAACAAGGATACCTTGTGTAAAGAGCTTGTTGATAAGATGCGGTCAGAGTTTGAGATGTCAATGCTTGGAGAGATGTCATATTTTCTTGGTTTGTAGATTTCACAACAAGATAAAGGATTATTTATCTCATAAATGAGGTATGGAAGAGATATGTTGAAGAAGTTTCAGATGGAGGACAACAAACTGGTAAGTACCCCTATGGTAACTGGATGCAAGTTGAGCAAGGTTGATGAGTCACTGAAAGTGGATCAGACCCTGTATAGATCCATGATTGGTAGTCTGTTATATCTTACTTCCTCAAGACCAGATATAATGTAGGTGGTATGCATAGTGACAAGATTTCAAGATGCACCTAAACAGTCACATGTGAATGTAGTTAGAAGAATATTCAAGTATCTACAAGGTACGCTTAATTATGGCTTATGGTATCCAAAGAAAGGAGATTTCACTTTATAGGCCTAAAATGATGTTGATTGGGCAGGTTGCATTGATGATCGAAAGAGAACAAGTGGTGGAGCATTCTTTTTATGTAACCAATTGGTTTCATGGCACAACACAAAGCAGGATTTAGTCTCCTTATCTCCTATTGAGGTAGAGTATACTCCTAATACTACATTTTGTTCTCAGGTGTTATGAATGAGGAAGACCCTCAAGGACATTCAGGTAGAAATATTTGACCCTATTCCTATCTGGTGTTGATAACTTAAGTGCAATTAGTATTTCAAAGAATATGGTTATGTACTCAAGGACAAAGTACATTGCCATCAAATACCATTTTCTAAGGGAGCAAGTTGTAGAGAAAGACGTAAAGGTATAATATATCCCTGTTAGATTCAATGATAGTCCCAAAGACACTAAGAGGGGGGGGGGGGGGTGAATTAGTTTCTAATCGGTCAACTGAATATTTAAACTTTTTTATAACTTTGCAACCCAAATCAATGTACTGGTAAATAAGAATTAATGCAGTAAACACAATTAGCAGAGACAACATAGAAACACACCATAACACAAGACAATTTAATGAGGAAACCCGATGTGGGAAAAACCTCAGTGGGATTTGTGACCCACAATATTTACTCACTGGCCAATGAATAAATACTACTTACAATATGGGCCTGCACATACAGGAAAGCCAACAACCTAGAGCTCACTGCTCAATGAAGAGTCACACTAACTACACAATGCATAATTAAATCCAATACAATGTACTACTCAAAACAACAACTCTAACACCAGGCTTAGTATAGGTTTAAGCTCAGATAGATACCTTATCCAAAAACCTTCATTGTCACTAAACAATTATTCTCTACCATACATGTCATATCCTATATCACAAAATGACCTATAAGATCTCATACATATATGAGTCTTTTACAATATACCATGTTGGCTTACAAAAGACAATTAGATTACAATAAACAAAAGTTCATCTCATGTCAGTTGGGGTGCTAGTATGCTTTGTTGCCGATGTATTCTAAATGCCGATGAAGTGCCTGAGGGTACTGGTGTTTGCTGGTGTATGAAATTTGCTATGCCAGGCATGTAGAAACCAATTGCCAGTGAGTTGTTAATTGGTTTCCATCAATGACAACATCAACTATTCTCATAAGAGTATAGAATGCCAACAATCCCTAGAAGTGAACAAGTTGTTGATATCTTCACAAAACCTCTACTAGTAAACACATTTCAGTATCTAAGACACAAGCTAGGAGTTGTCCACCATCTTTCTGAACTTAAATGTGTATGGAGATCTAAGGTTTAGGGGGAGTTCACAATTATACAACCTTTGATTCTTGGACCATATGTTGTACACAAAGGGTGAGTGTGTATCACCGAAAGGTTTGAGATTTCGAGAATTTTTCTATTCAATTTGTTTACCTACAAAAATTGCAAATAGCCTGACGGGGTGAGTAACTTCAAAGGGGGATAACTTGATCATCAATCCTCATTTGTGATTTTTATAGTTGTCTATTAAATTTATCTATCTACAAAAGTTGCAATCAACGTGACACATAGAGTGAAATGGAGTGAAGTTGGTGTCTAAGCCCTTTGTCATTATTGTCAAATGGGGAGAAAGGCTACAATTGTGAATAAAATGTGTGTTGACATCAATGCCAAAGGAGGAGATTGTTGGCATTGTTTCATCATTAATGTCAACTGGTATGCAATCTGGTGTTATCGGTATGCAAGTAGGAGTATTGGAGATTGTTGGCATATTGATGTCAATCGGTAAGTATGCCAACTAGTAAGAAAGCAAGATACAAACTATCGAGAAGAAAAATGGAACTGGAGGAAGACAAATTGGATGAGTACCGGATCATATATTGAAGATGTGAATACAGCACTAGGAGCAAAGTGTCTGACTTGGATAAGAAAATGAAAGGATGTGAAGTGTTTGCCACTTTGGCAAAATGATTGAGAACTGTCACCTGTAAATGATGAAGATTTCTGATAATGGTTTACCTTAGGTATGTTTTGCGTATTGGCATGTGCGGTCTAGGATAACATGTTCTAATTGGCAAAACAGAGAAGTGTATGATATGAAGGTTAACCAGTTAGTGTATGATATTAAGGTTAACTAGTTGGTGTATACTGGTAGTATGTTTGGTCGGTCATCAAGCTTGAACCAATATGATCAAGTGACTTGGATGTTCTAGGTGGCAAACATGTAGTGGTAGGTAAATAGTGCAATGGTTAGGTAGTTGCCGATTAGGCTGATATTAAATAAAGAATGTGAAAATCAGGGATCGATTACAAAGGGTTACGGCTCAAAGCATATCGAAAGGAAATAGTTGGATCATTTATTGTAATCGACAAAATCAGGGCCGATGAACAAGATCCAATTTGCTAAATATAGTGAACGTGTATTGGAAAAAAAAAAATGGTGGTGATGTTTGATTTATTAGAGTTAGTGAATCCAAAAAATGAGATTTGATTTGATTTGATACAGATTGAGTCAGTGAAGAAAACCCTAGGTACATAAAGTTTTAATTTTGTTTTTTGTGGGAAAGCATGTGTATAAATGTACAGATCAAAGCCAAGTTTTTTTTATGATAAAAAAGTGTGATTATGTTTGACAAGAATTTATTAGTCAAAGCATTGATAGCCAAATATTGAAGTGGTTGAGTGTTAGAAGAAGAATCGGCAAGAAGGGTTTCATCGGCAAGGTTTAAGGTAACCGGTAAACTGTTACAGAGTATAATAGTGTAGTATCCTAAATTGTGCACCCTTTCTAGGGTGGTACAATTTCACACTTAGGTTAGCACACACCTTAGTGTGTCTTGCATCTTGCATTTCTCATTCCCCTTTAAGCATTTCATTAATTAATTTAATTAAATATAAGGTCATGTCTCATCACTTTACATATTCTAAAGTTGGGCCCTTTACCCTAAGTGTGCCCCTTTTCATCTTATTCCTCCAATTAATCTATTAATCACAAACCCTAATTATGTCTTATTTTGACCATTTAGGCCAGATTTCGTATATCAAACCATCTCAGAATAAAGCTGTAACTTTGGGATCTACTCTAATATCATCATATCTAAAGGCGCTGAAAATTTGGTGAAAAGTTGGTTGGACCGTGGTGGGAATGGACATGGTCTGCAGCTTTTTCCCCAAAATTTTGGGAGCACAATCTTATGATATAATAATGATTAACCCCAAAATATCAGTGGGAAAATCAAATCCTAGGCTGGCCTAAACATGAAATTAATATCTAGGGTGTCATACTTAAGAGCTCTCATTCTTCATTTGAATTGGTCTTCTTCTAAGAATCTCAGAGCAAGTTTCTAAAGCATTAGAGCCTTTTTTGCAGTGAATGAGTAGATGTTTGAAGTCTTCAAAGACATTTAACATTCATCCATCAAACATTCATCAAATATCATTTTATTAATTGTAAGCTTTCAAAGATGTAGAAGAACAATAGGAGATCACCGACTGACGATTGGCTTGTACATCTCCCTTGCAGTTGGGTATGGTTTCATGTTATTTTCATGTCTTTTCATAAGATTCATTTTGATTCACATCTATGCTTTAAATCACTTTGCATTGTGGATTTAGAGAATTTACTTTGTCAATTTTAAGCAATTGGGGTCTACTCTTTAGGGTTGCTCTAGGTTGTTTACTTTCATTCTTAGGATCTTCCACACACACAAGGTTCTCGCACACACATTTTCAGTATATTATCAGTTATTCATGGAGGTGGAAATCACCAACATGGGGGTTTGACTAAGACAAAACCCTATATCTCCACCACAAAACCTCTTTTTTAGGTTTAGGTTCAGGTTCAAATCTGAGCGTCGCTGGAAGTTTCGGGACCGAAAGAGCATATAGGGATAGTTCTAGGTTGTAAATCTTGGAAGAAACCCCAAGAATAGGTGCATGCCACCTTGGTCCTACCTAGGAAAGTGGTGTGGCACCATATTCCTACCCTCTATCAGTAAGACTTGGCAGAACAACACTTTGCTGACTCTAGAATCACTCTTGTTAGTTTCAACTCTAGAATTGTAGAACCGGGACAATGGCATGGCACCCTCGTCCCAAACATTTCTTCTTAGATTTTAGACACAGGTGTACCTCTTATTTTGCCTTTTAATATATACATTTTCAGTAGTGTATAAGTTGTTCTTTGATTTGAATTCGGAGATTAGGGTTTGCTTGTTTACTTGATTTATAGGTTAGATTGCATTGTGCATAATTCCTCTCTCTCATTTATAGTAAAGGAATAGAAAACCTAAAGAGGTAATCCATGGCTCTCTCTTTCTCATAAGAAGTGGATGATGTGCATTACCTCCTTAGGATCTTTCGTATTCCATGAGTGTCTATGACAGTGGGATTAGGATTTCCATACTTAGTATTACTTTTTTCCCTACACAAATAGTCCATCAAATCGATAGAGATTGAGCTAGTAAAATAACAAACAAGAGTGAATCAGAGAAAAGTGAATGTTAGAGGAGATCCACCAAGGCAGTAGCTAAGTAGAAGAGAATTTAGATAGAGAGAACTGAGATCCGGTAGATAAGTAGTGTGATAGAAAATAGTTCAACTGATAGAATAAATTGTTTGTAGGGGTTACAAAACTCTTTTGTAATAGGTGTTTATCATTGTATTGATTTATATGTCATTGGATTTCATTGAGTGGGTGCTCAGTGTTAGGAACTGGGAGGCAACTGAGAGGGGGAGGGTGAATCAGTTGTCAATAAATTTCATCCCAATTATAACTTAATCAGACTTGATACTTAATACCGGTAAACCAAACTTAATGCCAGCTGACAGATTAGCAGTTCATATTAATACCGTTGAAACATAATGCATAAAACAAAAAGAGAAACAACATCCACAACTCATAACACAAAGATTTTAAAGTGGAAACCCTATAAGGAGAAAAAACACTATGGAAAACCTTACCCACAATCAGATGATACTACTGTAGATAGTATGTGTATATAAATGGGGTCTGCACATGCAGAAAGGCCAACCGCCTAGAGCACACTACTCAAATGAGAGTCGCAATGACTATAGTAGGATGGTTAAATCCTAGAATAATGTACTACTCAAGATAGCATCTCCAATGCTGGACTCAGTACTGATTAAGCTCTGATAATCACCTTCAAACCTTCCTTGAATCTTCTCTATGGTCTGCTCATATGATCTTCAATATTTGCAAATACCATGTTATAATACCATCATACCATCACATATCATCTCACAAATGAGATCTTACATATATACCAAAACCTAAGACCAAATGTGTAGGTCGGCTCACTAAGGATATTACAATTAAATCAATTACAAATAAATCAAGATATGATGCATCATGTCGACTCAATACATTTATAACAATATCTAATCAATAAATCACGTCCATAATGTGTCGTGCTGATCTGGAATAGATAATGCATACCGGTCCTTAACCTAGACCAATTTGCTAGTAACAACAAATATGTCAACCTGATTAGAACTATAATGAAAACACCAGAACAAGTATCTAAACCATGTCTTTGACATAAACAAGTTAACTCCAGAAGATATCAAGTAATCCTCAATTCTGGTGAATAATATAAGCTGTCGGTGAATAATATACCAGTGACTGTGCATAAGTCACTGAACTTGCCAGTGAACACAATGTGCTGGTTCAACATAATCATAGATTTCCAGAAGGACAAGTGTTGACATCAATGAAAAAGCTAATGCAACACATCTGTAATACCAACAATCTCCCCCTTTGGTATTGATGGCAACACTAGATGGAAAAATATTTAAGTGCCAAAAACCGAATGCCAAAAACTAGAAACCAACAATCTCTAGAATACATTAGTACTAGAAATCTAAATAAAAAATCCAGAGAGTATATATCTCTCCTCCAATGAATAATCTCTCCCCCAATGATAATGTTTCCTAAATACAAGGTTTTTCCATAGATATCTCTCCCTCTTTGACATCAAATACCAAAGAAAAATAAATACCAAAACATACAACCAACTCATATAGCCAATTACAATAACCAATTATTATAACCAACTACTCCTCCTGAGAAGTAGCTCTCCTCCATCAAAGATGGAAAAAGGATTTCTCTGTTCATTTCTGCCAGTTTGATGCCAAACTCCGACTGTCTAAGTCTCTAATGGTGAGGGTATTACCCTAAGCTACTCTCTTAGATATTAAAAAGGTTTCTTAGGCAAAGGCTTAGTAAAGATATCTGCAATCCGCTCTTTAGTATTCACATAAGCCAATCTTACTTCTTTTGCTTCAACATTCTCTTTCAGAAAATTATATTTGATAGAAACATGTTTAGTCTTAGAGTGAAATACTAGATTCTTTGACATATCAATTGTTGTTGAATTATCACAATAGATGATTATAGGTTCTTTGCATTTTACCTTTATGTCCTTCAACATTTGCTTAATCCATAATACCTGAGTACAATTAGTTGTTGCTACAACATATTCTAATTCTATTGTTCATAATGATGTACACCTTTGTTTCATACTTAACCATGAAATCAATCTACTACGAAGAAAGAATGCTCCACCAGTGGTGCTCTTCCTGTCATCTAAATCTCTTGCCCAATTTGCATCACTGTATGCACATGAATAAAAAATTTCATCTTTAGGATACCATAAACCAAGATTTGTTGTGCCTTGTAGATACCGAAAAATCCTTTTCACTGTCGAGTCATTATCTTCTTTAGGATTACTCTGAACTCTTGAAACAATACATAATGCATTCATTATATCAGGTCTTGTTTGTGTCAAATATAGTAAACCTCCAATCATAGATTTATATCTTGTTGGATTAACAGGAGCCGAATCATCCTTCAATGTCAATTTATTAGTTGTAGTCATAGGAGTACTTACCGGTTTAGAGTTTTCCATACCAAATTTCTTTAGTAGTTCCTTCAAGTATTTTATTTGACATATGAATATACCTTTATCAGTCTATGAAATCTGCAATCCTAAAATGAATTTTATCTCCCCAATCATAGACATTTCACATTCTTCCTACATCTTGTTAGAAAAGTCTTTACACAATCCATCTTCTCCTCCAAAAATGATATCGTCAACAAAAAATTCAATAACCATGAATTCATCATTAGTCACTTTGAAATATAAGTTGTTGTCAGCATTACCTTTAGTGTAACCAAGCTTCAAAATATATTTGTCCAATCTAGCATACCAAGCTCTAGGAGCTTACTTCAGTCCATACAAAGCTTTCCTTTTGTTGTTCATCAAAATTGATTAATCCAAGCACAACTGCAATTGATCTATGAAGTAGCCAATTCAATCTATGAAGAACCTCAGGGCTTGGACAACATGACAAGGATCTAAATCCTTCTACTCTTCAAGCTCTGCAAAACCTAGGCAGGTATACCTTTGATGCTTAAAATTCAACCTATTACACACCTATGACAACATCAACATAAACAGATAGATCTCACCACGGCTCTATAACAAGTAGTTTACTACAGATAGACTAGATCTACACATAAAACTTAACTATGTTTGGGCATGAGATATATGAAACATTTCAAAACATAACGTAAACTAAAGATATTCTCATTAGATTTTTGATTGGTTTGAGAATCCCCTTAATTGCAGGATCAGTGCCTTATCCAAGGGCTACAAAGTCACAAATCAAACTATAGATGAAAAATTACTATAGATACATCTTAATTCTTAAGTATTCCTGCATTTAATGCCTTGCATAAATGCATTACTCAGGTCATCCACAAAAAATATCAGATCCAGAAACATAAACCTTGTTTTATTAATGTTTTCTCACATAGTTTAAAATATTCCCTGAAGATTACCCACAAACCAACATTACACTCACAAACACAACTGCTCATGACCAAATTGATCCTCTTTAAGAATCAGATTTGAATAAAATGAGATTACATTTCAAAGACAAATTCTATACTAATTTGTGCATGCCTTACATACACAAGAACCTGGAACTAAGAACACTTAGAGCAAAGAATTGAACTCCATTACTAAAAGGAAAGCCCTGCCTTGTGCAATCTTCAAGAATACTCAAAATTGGAAACCATGAAAAAACTGAGCCATTCTCCAAATTTTTGGAACCCTTACAATGAGAAGAAAATTGGAATAAGAAGGAAGAGAGAAAAGATTAGGTCTGCAACCGAAATTGCCAAGTGTCTATTTCTCTAACTGAATTTCATTCCCGTGGAAACTGCTCCCAAAATATCTGATCTTTGTTAAAACTAACTCCACAACTACATTCCTCATCTTGAGAGATTTTTGACAACATATAATACTTGCCATTCTGAGTAATAATAAGACCCCGAGCGAATTAATCATTTTGTGTCTCCAATCATTTAAATTTTTCAATTTTTTAGTATAGTCTGAACTATATATTTAATCTGCATTTAACTTTGATTTTTGGCTCCTTTTGTGCCCTAACGCCCTGCCATGTCGCGATCTCTAATTGGTCGATGGGTTCCACTGGGCACCATATTGGATGACACCTCATCCATCCGCCATGTGTCAGATTTGCTTGTCGGCCACCTCAGCACCATCTCATCGCCAACTGCATGCCACATCACTGCCACCTCGGTCAACCCATGAGCTGGACTGTCATGTCACACTTCCACCTATATTTCACTATTTCATGATGGGTAATGGGCGAGCAACTTCAGGCTATAAAATCACGTGATCCATTGGATCACCGCGGACATGCTCGATCTTTAAATTTTCACTTTCGCTGCATTTTTGGCCTGGGCTTTTTGCCATTTCATAGCCCTTAACTGGCGAGCTTCTTTCCTTCATGAAGTCGCGTGAGCCGTCCAATCTCCCAAAGCTCCATGGTCTTTAACTCGCTCCTTCTCTGCAAAATTTTGCCTGCCTTGAGAACCATGCCTACGTGGGGTCCACCTGTTGCCACTGCTCAGCCTTCTCGGTCACCTTGGGATCTATGCTCATGTGCGTGGGGTCCACCTTGGGCACGCATCAGGCACCATCTGTCAAAATCCTAGAGGCTTTGACATTATACTTGTGTGGAGATTTAGTTATAAACACAAAAAGGCTCCCCTCCATAGTGAATGTGGGATAATGTGTTTTCTTGAGAATGCATTTTCTGAAACAATTTCTGAGACCTCATAGCTCCTCGTTACATTTGATTGAAATTTTATCAATTGTCCTTCAACTCCCATGTGGGATGGGATTTACTCTTGCCAACAAGTTTGCTTGAAGTTTTAATGGCCCCTTTAACCAGCCACGTAGAATGAAGTTAATAGCATCTACTTCAAAACCTTAAGGTGATCTACCTGCCGTTGCAATTTTGTCTGAAAATTTATTTTGCAGCCAAAGCCACGTAGAAGGGGAAATTCACCTGCCAATTTCTGCACTTGCATAAATCTGAAAACTCAAAAATGCCCACTCTAGCAGCAGGGAGGACTACGCAGAGGGGAGAAACATTTGCAGATTTGCATGGAGAAGAGGTTTTAAAATGCCTTGGTCAACCACGTGAGGAATTGAAAATGCTTTACACTAGCCAGAGGCATTGCAATTTGGTTGAGAATTCATTCATCTTTAACATACCACGTTAGGGAAGGATGTTGGCATTGTTCCTTTGTATTTATATTAAACTGAAAAATGCCTCTGAGTAGATCTACGCCATAGCAAAGAGGAGGACTGGGCATTAGTTTGGAGGCTATCATAGCCCATGTAATATACCATATTGCATTTTCTTGAAATTAAAATTAATTTACCATGCCACGTGAGAGGGGCTAGACTGCTAAATTTAACTTGGAGGAGATCTACAACCACATGAGGGAGGGAAGACTGCAACTAACTAATTTGCATTCCCTTGGCTTTTTACTTTCTATGCTGCCTGCTACCATGTGAGAAGGAGAAGATTTCATTATTGCATTTGTTTGAAACATTTGCTACTGTTGTATTGCCTCCCCTGCAACTCAGAGGATCCACACATGGGAACTGGAGGATATGACTGGCATTCAATTGCCAATTTCATTGCTTCATGTTTCAATAAGCCTTTTATCATGCCATGTGTGGGGGGAAATTGATTTGTAACTGAGAATTTGCATTTGATCAATAACAGTCAACCATCCTCTTGGAATTTTCAAAGATATTTGCTTGAGGTCTTGTTGACTATTAGACCATACACATTCCATGTTTTGGACAAGAAGGGCCATATTCTCCATATCTCTATCTGAAATCTCTCCACAATTATTAGAATCACAAACATCTAGTCTACAACTTTCTCTAGCATCATCATTTGTCAAATGGGAGATTGCATGCCATGAAATAAGAACAATTTGCCACACAAATCAGTGCACAAGCATGAGCCACGTCAGGCCCTAAAGTGGGTCCGACTAAAAAATATTTCTTTTTCATGCAACCGACCTCTGAAATGCCTTAGGAACCTTAAAATTACCTCTGGAAATGGTCGCCATCATTTTCGGATCATTAAACTGCATTTTACAACTTTCAGGCAATTACGCCACATTTTCGCATTCAATCGCGAAGACATATTTTTCAAGCTGGTCAAAACATCTTTCTGGAACTCGCCATCTGATAGGCGTGTACTCTAATATACAAGGATGAACTTTGCAAAGAGGTTTTTCAAGATGAGTCCCAAGTGAAGAGATATTAATTGGCGAAAATGACCAACTGGCTTTGTCGACACTACGGACCTGATGAAGTCAATGTTCTCACAACACATGATGCTTTTCTCAAAAATATCAAATGACCTCCGTCGACCTTCAAATTTGAAACACAGGTACCTTGAAGTACATATTAAATCTTTGAAAACTCAGTTCGATTAAAATACTGATCGGGTGCAAATAATGTGCTCGTGAAAATGGCTACTTTAACTGATATAGCACTGAAAGTACAGATCACTGAAAATGATGACTCAATGAACTCTTTTGAAAAGCAATCAAACGGATTGATAGAGGCTTGAAATTTGAATCATAGCTCATGATTTATACCAACATTATCTTGAAACCAAAATTATGTCATGACACTCACTGAGGCAACTTTTACACTTGTGCAAAACAGGGCTTCGACTAGCTGTCGAAACAGGGACTAGTCAAACCACACAAACTGCAAATGGATTTGGCTTGGTAAACTGAGCAAATGGATTCGTTAAGACTTGAAAATTTGCATTCTAACTCACATTTATGCATACAATTGAATCCATTTTTAATTTCTTCATGACAATCAATAGGGCAAAATATGTAAACACCCAAATTAGGATACTCAATAAAATCTGCATTTGTGCCTAAAATGCACTTTCAGGTCACCCCTAAAAATGGGTACCTCATAAACTTATCCAAACTAAATTTTGAAAGTTTCACATCATTTCATAGGCCAAATGAAAGGTGTAGGACATGAATCCCAAGCCTTACCCCTTGAAAATCAACTTGCTCCACTTTACCCTCTCTAACTAGGCCATTCAAACTGACTCATTTAGGTACTTTTCTGACATGCAGAGCAAAATTTTGAAATGGGCATCTAAACTTGACTCAATTTTAATGAGTTCCAATAGTGGCTCTAACTGGGGATGGTTGATTGCAAGATCAACACATGAATCCAAATATCTATGGTTAAGCAGACCACCCAAAAACAAATCACATCTCTCATTTCTTCACTTCTCAAAAATAAGGAATCCTTATTCTACCCAAACAATAGGGCACTTTATTGAAAACCACACAACTGAAGCAAAGAAACTATACAAGATATATAAGCACATTGACAATTGATTACAAACTGCTCAAACAATCTTCAGTATTTACCCCTGTCAAAAATTTGATTCTCATCATCTGACACCATGATCCAAACAAAGGCGCCTTTCAATAACAACTGAGCATAATCCTTATAATTAACCTCTTTCATCTCATTACTATAACAGCTAGTGTGCATACCTTTTGTCTGATTCTGAACTTTGTAATCACACACTACTTCAACACAAGTAAAAGCATGAGACAATTCACCATACAGGCCTTCCCACAAGCTGCAATACACTTCACTATCCCAATCAATTCTACCATTTACAAGGGCGTCATCATGTTGAATCTCAAAAATAAAATATTCATTTTCAACATTGTAATTCTCATCAGCATATGCCTTATTATCATTTAAATCAATAGAATGAGGGACACTAATAACCAACTAATGCAAACAAGGAACATAAATGTTCCAATCTGGATGTGATACTTCACTATGCTGATCACAGTCCATACTATCCTTGTTTATCAAACTCAAAACCTCTGCATTCTCAATTTCCCATTCATGGAAAAGAATGCATACCTCTGGCTGAAGCAAATCCTTAGCTAAATATTTCTCTTTCAAGCTTACATCCACCTGAAACACTTCCATTTGTGGTCTAGAGTATTCATCACACAACGCATGCCTCTTATCTTCATCATGAAGTAAAATTTTACAACACATGCTATTGTTGTTCAGAACTTTATCAGCATTACAAACTTGTTCAACACAAGGGGTAGCTTCAGTATTTTCATCAAAGACATCAACACCATGAACATTTATATCAGAGACAAAGAGTTCCATCTCTGGTTCAAGCATACTATCAACATTCATACTCTCTTCATGGTATTTAAAATTCTGAAAGCATTCAAACATGGGTTCATTCAAATCTGAAAATAAAACATTATCCACATTGTCACATACATTCTTATCTTCAAAAACACTTTCATTTTCTGATTCATACCTGAGGTTCATAACTTGGTCTTCTCTTATATCATATTCACAAGATGAATAATAAGAATTCTCATAACCATCATCTGCTACATTACTGGCATTCATTTGCCGATCATAAGAAAGTGAAAAACTTGTGCCAAGATCACTCTCATTCAGAAATTGATCTTCATTGTTCATTTGTATACCTTCAAGGTGCTGGGAATAGAACTCAGTGTCCTCATAATTAGCAGCACCACTCCATTCTGAAACACATTCATCACTGGGTACACTTGCACTGAACACATCATCAACATCATTCACAATTTCATTTTCAGATTTATCAGACTTAAACAAAATCTGATTTATATTGTATTGCACATCTTCACTTACATAATCAGCCACATTTGGTGATCCTTCAGTACTTGGCATTGCAACATCAAATACATCAGCAACATGTAAAGATTGATGGTCATCACCATCATTGTTTTCATCATCATTAACCTTGGGAGATGCATGATTAACTTCATAATTTGCAGTCATATAGTTAGCATAATTGGCATACAAATCAAACGGTACATATCCCTTGTATATATCTATCTCTATATTAGCATTATCACAACATTTCCCACTGATCATTCCATCATTGTTGTGATAGACAACCGACATTGACCGCAGAGGTTCTTGACTCTCATTTAAAATTGATTCACATATATCAGCAAAACTATTTGGAACAACAGGGCTTGACATATTTTGACACGAAATGTTTTGATCAGTTTCAAATGGTATTTTACCATTGGAGGTGCTTTGACAAAAAACAATAGTAGACACAAATCTCTTGGCTATCCCAAATTTCAAATTATTTTCAATGTCCCTAGCTGTGTTAAAAGCTTCATACAAGGTTTTGGGTTCTTTGTTTATCAATAAGAAACCCATCTTCTCATCAAATGCACTCATATAGATATCCAGACATAATTTATCATCAAACTTATACTTTCTGAAAATTTTAGACAAAGCTTGTGAAAATCTGATATTAAATGTTGGTACCAATTCATCTTCCCTAATTTGTATGTACGTGAACTCTTTCAGCAAATCACAATCACTCACTTTTTCATCAAATTGATCTATGAAATCTAAAATCAATTCCTCCCATGAGGAAATGCAATCTACTGGTAAAAAGGAAAACCAATCCCTTGCATCTTCTTTCAGTGACTAAACAACCAACTTCATACATACATCTCAACAAATTTAAAACTCTCCCATCAAATCTGAAAATCTCTTCAAATGTTGACATGCTGATTCTGATTTCTTCCCACTGAATGTTGGCAAATACTTTCTAATTTCTGTGGGTATGGGATTTGGGTAACCCAAAATGTCTCTGAAATTTAGAGCAGCATAGTACTTCATACTGAAACTTTTCCTATTACATGGTTGTTCATGTTTACTAGGCATGGTCATATGTGGATAATATTGGGGCTGAAAAACTTCACTACACATTTCTTCCTACTCGCACAAATGATTATACAATCTTGGATAAAAAACTTCAAGCATATATCCTTATTCAAATCTATTCATTAACATTGCTTGACACAAAGTTCTTCCAAATTTGCATTCTACGGAAGATCATATACACTAGATATTTTAGCATCATAGATATGCAAATTAATTTTGTGATTCCTCTTTCCCTCTAGACTAGTGTTGTTCACTAAATGGGAACACTACATTACACATTCAAAATTTCAGAAGAGATGTCTTGCATTTAAAACCTCTGAAAATACCTGGAGATTTGTAGCTGTAAACTCTTGTAGATCTGAAGATTAATTTCAACTTTCAGCACGGTATTTTATCACATAGTCGCCACCTCTTGCACAGAGGATATTTTGAACAGTAGAATACTATTCAACACAAATTTAATTCTCTTTTCACTCCTTCAATCTCACTGCAATAAACACTCTTCCAGGCTATTTAACACATATGGGTTTGGGAAATCAACACCAACTCTATGTGTATCTTTGTATTGCACCTTATATCAAGCTTTTATGATGAAGAATCCGTTACTAAGCATACAATTGATTTAATCATCAACTAATCCCTCAACCATAAAAGACACTTTCAACTCTATGCAATCTCAATAAGTAGACTGACTGTATGAAATTAAGCAATTTCTATTCAGCTTCCCTAGCAGAGTCGCCATTTTTGTTGTGGTGACTCGGATCAGATAATCTGAACATTATATGAAGCAAATTTTCATAACTAGAGACTCTTAATAGTTCACATTCTCCCTAGAAGAGTTTCCACTTTTTTTGTTCATCAAAATTGATTAACCCAAGCACACCTGCAATTGATCTATGAAGTAGCCAATTCAATCTATGAAGAACCTCAAGGCTTGGACAACATGACAAGGATCTAAATCATTCTACTCTTCAGGCTCTGCAAAACCTAGGCGGGTATACCTTTGATGCTTAAAATTCAACCTATTACACACCTATGACAACATCAACATAAATAGATAGATCTCACCATGGCTCTATAACAAGTAGTTTAATGTAGATAGGCTAGATCTACACATAAAACTTAACTATGTTTGAGCATGAGATATATGAAACATTTCAAAACATAACATAAACTAAAGATATTATCATTGGATTTTTGATTGGTTTGAGAATCCCCTTAATTGCAAGATTAGTGCCTTATCCAAAGGCTATATAGTCACAAATCAAACTATAGATGAAAACTTACTATAGATCCATCTTAATTCTTAAGTATTCCTGCATTCAATGCCTTGCATAAATGCATTACTCATCTCATCCATAGAAAATATCAGATCCAGAAACATAAACCTTGTTTTATTAATGTTTGCTCACAGAGTTTAAAATCTTTCTTGAAGATTACCTACAAACCAACATTACACTTACAGACATAGCTGCTCATGACCAACTTGATCCTCCTTAAGAATCAGATTTGAATAAAATGAGATTATATTTCAGAGACAAATTCTGTATGAATTTGTGCATGCCTTACATACACAAGAACCTACAACTAAGAACACCTATAGCAAAGAATTGAACTCCATTACTAAAAGGAAAGCCCTACCCTGTATAATCTTCAAGAGTGCTCAAAATTGAAAACCATTAAAAAATGGAGCCATTCTCCAAATTTTTGGAACCCTTACAATGAGAATAAAATTGGAATAAGAAGGAAGAGAGAAAAGATTAGGTTTGCAACCGAAATTGCCAAGTGTCTATTTCTCTAATTGAATTTCATTCCCCTAGAAACTAGTCCCACAATATCTGATCTTTGTTAAAACTAACTCCAAAACTACATTTCTCATCTCGAGAGCTTTCCGGAAACATATAATACTTGCCATTTTGAGTAAAAATAAGACCTTGAGCGAATTAATCATTTTGTGTCTCCAATCATTTAAATTTTTCATTTTTTAATATAGTTTGAACTATATATTTAATCTACATTTAACTTTGATTTTTGGCTCCTTTTGTGCCTTGAAGCCTTGCCACATGGCGATCTTTAATTGGTCGATGGGGTCCATTGGGCGCCATATTGGATGACACCTCATCCATCCACCATGTGTCTGCTTTGCTTATTGGCCACCTCAGCGCCACCTCAGCACCATCTCATCGCCAACTGCATGCCATGTCACCGCCATCTCGGTCGACCCGCGAGATGGACCACCATGTCACACTGCCGCCTAGATTTTGCTACATCATGATGGGTAACGGGCGAGCAACTTCAGGCTCTGAAATCACGCGAGCCATTGGATCACCGCAGACATGCTCGATCTTTAACTTTTCACTTTCGCTACATTTTCGGCCTGGGCTTTTTGCCATTTCGCAGTTGTTAACTGGCGATCTTCTTTCCTTCGCAAAGTTGCAAGAGCCATCTGATGTCTCGAAGCTACATGGTCTTTAACTCACTCCTTCTCTACAAAATTTCACCCACCTGGAGAATTGTGCCTACGTGGGGTCCACCTATCACCATTGCTCAGCCTTCTTGGTTGCCTTGGGATCTGCACCCACATGCATGGGGTCCACCTTGGGCATGCATCAGGCACCATCTGTGAAAAGCCCAGAGGCTTTGACATTATACTTGTGTGGAGATTTAATTATAAACACAAAAAGGCTCCCCTCCATAGTGAATGTGGGATAATGCGTTTTCTTGAGAATGCATTTTCTAAAATAATTTTTGAGACCTCATAGCTCCTCTTTGCATTTGATTGAAAGTTTCTCAATCGCCCTTCAACTCCCATGTGGGATGGGATTTACTCCTGCCAACAAGTTTGCTTGAAGTTTCAATGGCCCCTTTAACCAACCACACAGAATGAAGTTAATAGCATTTGCTTCAAAACCTTAACATGATCTATCTGCTATTGCAATTTTGTGTGAAAGTTTATTTTGCAGCCAAATCCACGTAGAAGGGGGAAATCACTTGCCAATTTCTGCACTTGCATAAATCTGAAAACTCAAAAATGCCCACTCCAACAGCAGGGAGGACTACACAAAGGGGAGAAACATCTGCAGATTTTCATGGAGAAGGGTTTTTAAAATGCCTTGGTCAACCACGTGAGGAATTGAAAATGCTTTACACCAGCCAAAGGCATTGCAATTTGTTTGAGAATTCCTTCATCATTAACATACCACGTTAGGGAAGGATGATGGCATTGTACCTTTGTATTTATATTAAACTGAAAAATGCCTCTCAGCAGATCTACGCCATAGCAGAGAAGAGGACTTGGCATTGGTTTGGAGGCTATCATAGCCCATGTAATATACCATATTGCATTTACTTGAAATTAAAATTACTTTGCCATGCCACGTGAGAGGGGCTAGACTGCTGAATTTAACTTGGAGGAGACCTACAGCCACGTGAGGGAGGGAAGACTGCAACTAACTAATTTGCATTCCCTTGGCTTTTTACTTTTTGTGCTGGCTACTACCATGTGGGAAGGGGAAGATTTCACTGTTGCATTTGTTTGAAATGTTTGTTGTTGTTGTATTGCCTCCCCTGCAACTTAGAGGATCCATGCATGGGAACTAGAGGATATGGCTGGCATTCATTTGCCAATTTCATTGCTTCATGTTTCAATAATCCTTTTACCATGCCATGTGTGGGGGCAAATTGATTTGTAACTGAGAATTTACATTTGATCAATAACAGTCAACCATCATTTTGGAATTTTCAAAGATATCTGCTTGATGACTAGATCTTGATGCTCTTGTTGACTATTAGACCATACACATTCCATGTTCTGGACAAGAAGGGCCATATTATCCATATCTCTATTTGAAATCTCTCCATAATTATTAGAATAACAAACATCTAGTCTGCAACTTTCTCTAGCATCATCATTTGTCAAATGGGAGATTGCATGCCATGAAATAAGAACAATTCGCCACAAAAATCAGTGCACAAGCATGAGCCAGGTCGGGCCCCCAAAGTGGGTCAGACAGAAAAAATTTGTTTTCATGCAAATGACCTCTAAAATACCTTAGGAACCTTAAACTTACCTCTGGAAATGATTGACATCATTTTCAGACCATTAAACCGCATTTTACAACTTTCAGGCAATTACGCCACATTTACGCATTTAATCACGAAGACGTATTTTTCAAGCTAGTCAAAAAATATTTTTGGAACTCGCCATCTGACAGGTGTATACTCTGATATACAAGGATGAACTCAGCCAAGTGGTTTTTCAAGATGAGTCCTGAGTGAAGAGATATTAATTGGCGAAAATGACCAACTGTCGACATTGTGGACCTGATGAAGTCAATGTTCTGGCAACACATGATGGTTTTCTCAAAAATATCAAATGACCTCTATCGACCTTCA
The DNA here is from genome assembly GCF_030272615.1 of Cryptomeria japonica. Taxonomy (NCBI): domain Eukaryota; kingdom Viridiplantae; phylum Streptophyta; class Pinopsida; order Cupressales; family Cupressaceae; genus Cryptomeria; species Cryptomeria japonica. Next base: position 691,149,999 of record NC_081413.1, read on the forward strand.
AATTTGAAACACAAGTACCTTGAAGTACATATTAAATATTTGAAAACTCAGTTCGATCAAAATACTGATCAGGTGCAAATAATGTGCTCGTGAAAATGGCTACTTTAACTAATATAGCACTGAAAGTACGGATCACTGAAAACGATGACTCAATGAACCCTTTTGAAAACTGATCAAAAGGATTGATAGAGGCTTGAAATTTGAAACGTAGCTCATCATTTATACCAATATTATCCTCTAACAAACATTATTTCATGACACTCACTGAGGTAACTTTTACACTTGTGCAAAACAGGGCCCCGACTAGTTGTTGAAACAGGGACTAGTCAAACCACACAAACTGCAAATGAATTTGGATTGGTAAACTGAGCAAATGGATTCATTAAGACTTGAAAATTTGTAGGCTGACTCAAATTTATGAATAAAATTTAATCCATTTTGAATTTCTTCATGACAATCAATAGGGCAAAAGATGTAAACACCCAAATTAGGCTACTCAATAAAATCTGTATTTGTGCCTAAAATGCACTTTTAGCTCACCCCTCAAATTGGATACCTCATAAACTTATCCAAACTAAATTATAAAAGTTTCACATCATTGTATAGTCCAAATGGAAGGTGTAGGACATGAATCCCAAGCCTTACCCCTTTAAAATCAACTGGCTCCACTTTACCCTCTCTAACTAGGCCATTCAAACTGACTCATTTAGGTACTTTCTGACATGCAGAGCAAAATTTGGAAATGGGCCTCTAAACTTGACTCAATTTTAATGAGTTCCAACACCTTAATCTGCAAACCATATCTTTATCATTTGTCAATGAAAATCCATCAAGTTGTTCAATGTAAACTTCATCTTCAAGATCACCATTCAGAAATTCACATTTTACATCCATCTGATATACTTTATAGTTGTTATGTGTTGTAAATGCAAGAAGTAATCTAACTGCTTCAATTCTAGTTACCAGTGCAAAGGTTTCATTGTAATCAATTCCCTCTTTCTATGAATATCCTTTACACACTAATCTTGCTTTGTTTTTTATTACCTTACCTTCTTCATTAAGTTTATTTCTAAATACCCATTTAGTTCCAATTACATTTTTGTCTTTAGGTCGAGGAACTAATATCCATGTATTGTTCTTTTCAATTTTTTCTAGTTCATCTTCCATAGCTTTTATCCAAAATTTATCTTCACATGCCTCAATAACAGATGCTAGTTCAATTTGAGAAATTAAGCATACCTCTTCATTTGTCAGTCTTCCTCTTGTCATAACACCTTGATACGTATTCCCAATTATTTGACTTTCATAGTGATTTAGTCTTACATACCTGGGTTTGTTCACATGTTATTGTTCTTCAGTCATTGTGGAATTCTCTGATGATGCCGGTGTGACTAGATCCACACTTTGTACTGGTGCACTCTATATTGGTTAATTTATGATCATATCAACTGCTGGTTCATAATCTACAGACCTTAAATTTCCTCTAAATTGTTCATCTATGTTCACATTAACACTCTCAATGATCTTCTGCAATCTTTTATTAAAACATCTATAAGCCTTGCTCTTAGATGAATAACCAAGAAATATTCCTTCATCACTTCTAGGATCAAATTTACCAATATACTCATCTCTCCTAATATAACATTTTCTTCCAAATATTATGAAGTATTTAAGAGTAGGAGTATTACCAAACCATAGTTCATAAGGGGTCTTACCGGTTTCACCTTTGATGTGAACTTTGTTGAAAGTGTAAACCTTTGTATTCACTACTTCTCTCCAGTACACATGAGGTAGAGTTGATCCAATATCATGCTTCTAGCTACATCTAGAATAGTTTTGTTCTTCCTTTCCACAATTCCATTATGCTGAGGTGTCCAAGGTGTTGATAGTTGTCTTTTGATTCCATTCACTTCATAGAATGTATTAAACTCCTTAGATGTAAATTTTCCTCCTTGATCTAATCTTAAACATTTGATTTTCTTACCAGTTTCATTCTCTACCATTGCCTTGAATAGTTTGAATTTTCCAAAAGCTTCTGATTTCTCCCTCTGAAAAGTAACCCAACACATTCTAGAATAATCATCAATAATTAGCATAAAGTATCTATCTCCCTATAGACTTCTTGTTCTTGGCGGACCACACAAGTCAGTATGAATTAAATCAAGAACATTATTGGATTTCTCAGAAATACTCTTAAAAGTTGTTCTAACTTGCTTTCCCATTTGACATTCCTTACATACTGGATTATGAGGTTTCACAATCTTAGGTAAATCCCTTACTACCTTAGTTGAACAGATCTTTACAATGCAATCAAAATTCACATGACAAAGTCTCTTATGCCATAACCAACTTTCATCAATATGTACAATCAAGCATGTCTTTTCGCTATTGTTCAAATGAAAGATATTACCCTTAGTTTGATTACTGGTTGCAATCTCCAAACTAGTTTTGTTCATGATTTTGCATTTACCATTCTTGAACTGTAACTGAAATCCATTTTCAACTAATTGACAAACACTCAAAAGATTATGGTTCAAACCTTCAGCATAGTAAACATTGTCATTATTGGGCTTACCATCAAAAGATAGAGCACAAGCTTTATTAGTATTGTGCCTTTTCCTTTGATCAAACAAGATTTATCATCACCAAATCTTACTAGAGCTCCATTGTATTCCTGGAAATATAGGAATTTACTTTTATCACCAGTCATATGATGTGAGCATCCAAAATCTATAATCCATTCATCTTTTTCTTCAGTTTTAGCTACCAGGGCCTACTCTACTAGTGGAACAGTAGGTGCTAGTTGATCTTCTTTTATTGCAACAAAAGCCCATCCATTGTCTACCAGTTCTTCATCAGAATCATTTGTAGCTCCTTCATCAACATAGTAACAAGATTTGTCTTTGTTCTTCTTAAATTTGTATCTCTGATATTCAGGGTTAGGCTTATATGTTCTTTTAGCTTCCTCTCTCAATCTTGCATGTCTATTAGGACATCTAGATGCTATATGACAAACTTTATTGTAGTTAAAACATATAAATGGTGCTTTACCTTCATACTTACTTCCAACTAGACCTTTAGGCATTTTCCTTACAAATAGTTCTTCAAGTTTTTCCAGTTCTTCATTTTCCATTCTGATAGCTTCAAGTTCTCTTGCATAAAGTGCTTTCCAATCAGATTTGTCAGATGATGATGATGATGATGATGATGTAGATGATGATTCTCTGAAGGATAAATCTATCTCAATTGTAGCAACGAGACCAAATTCCTTAGGCTCAAATGCTGAAATTTTTCCAACCAAGGTATCTCTAGATACTGATGTATTAGGCATTGTTCTCAACTCATTAATATCAATTACTATCATTTTATATGCCAGTGGAGAAGCTCTTAAAAATTTAGAAACAATTTCATCTTCACTTAAGGATCCTCCGCAACATTTTTTTCCCAAAACAATTTCATTAACTCTTTCCATAAAAGAAAAAATTCTTTCATCTTCTTCCATTTTCAGATTTTCATACCTGACTCAGAAGCATTCAAGTTTTGCAATTTTGATAGTGGTATCTCATTCATTCAATGTCTTTAATTTATCCTAAATAGATTTAGCAGTAGATCGGTCTGATAATCCCATGATTTGCTGATGTGATAATGCACTCAAAAGTGCTTCTCTTGCTTTGCAATCATTCTCTTGATCCTTACCCAATGTTGGTGGGTTAGGTTGATTCAGTATAGGACCAACATAGCCATTCTTTGTCACTTCCCATATGTCTCTTCCAATGCAATTCAAATGTGTTTCCATTCTAATATTCCATATACCATAGTTAGTTCCATCAAGTTTCAGACTGTCCTCCCTGAAAAAGTTTGTTGCCATAAAATCTCCTCAAGTTGTTAGATGTCTACAAAAAGCGGACTTAGCTCTGATACCAATTGTTAGGACCCAGGAGGCAACTGAGAGGGGGGGGTGAATCAGTTGTCAATAAATTTCATCCCAATTATAACTTATTCAAACTTGATACTTAATACAGATAAACCAAACTTAATGTCGGTTGACAAATTAGCAGTTAATATTAATACCGGTGAAACTTAATGTATAAAAAGAAAAGAAAAACAACATCCACAACTCATAACACAGAAAGTTTAATGTGGAATATTTGTAAGGGGAATAGCCATGGTGGGAAATGTTACTCACAATCAGATGATACTACTACAGATAGTATGTGTATACAAATGGGGTCTACACATGCACAAAGGCCAACCGCCTAGAGCACACTGGTCAAATGAGAGTCACAATGACTACAATAGGATGGTTAAATCCTAGAATAATGTAAGGCTAAAGATAGCATCTCCAATGCTGGATTCAGTATCGGTTAAGCTCTGATAATCAACTTCAAACATTCCTTGAATCATCTCTATGGTCTGGTCATATGATCTTCAATATTCGCACATACCATGTTATAATACCATAACCTTACATACCATCACATATCATCTCACAAATGAGATCTTACATATATACCAAAACCTAAGACCAAATGCATAGGTCGGCTCACTAAGGATATTACAATTAAATCAATTACAAATAAGTCAAGATGCGATGCATCATGTCAGTTCAATACATTTACAACATTATCCAATCAATAAATCACCTCTGTAATGTGTCGTGTTGATTTGGAATAGATAATGCATACCGGTCAACAACCTAAACCAATTTTCCTGTAACAACAAATATGTCAAACCGATTAGACTACTAACCAAAACACCAAAACAAGTATCTAAACCATGTCTTTGACATAAACAAGTGAATAATATAACCTGCCAGTGAATAATATACTGGTGACTGTGTTGAACATAGAATACCACTAAGAGGAGGGTGAATCAGTGGTTCCTAAATCTTTCTTCTTACCAATCTAATTCAGACAATCAGCTATTTACTTAACCACTAAACAGTCATACCTATAATACAAGAGAAAAAAACAATGAGATCATTCATACACAAGAGACTCACAACACTAGATTTATGAGGAAAACCCAATATGGGAAAAACCTTAGTGAGAAGAGCTGCTAGAGACTACTGCTCCAATCCAACCTCACAGGTAAAACACAGATTTACAAAAATTTTGGGCACCAACCCAAGGAGCACCAACCCCTACACTTTTAGTACATCAACCTAAGGAACACCAACCCCTGCACCAAGCTTCAACTTGGCGATGTATAATGGAATACCATTTGAATATAGTTAAAGCTTCTTGTTGCAAATGAATTTTGCAACTCTTGAATCAAATAACTCTCTGCCAGTTTACAGTCTTTTCTCCTTCACTAGAACTCACACTACCGGTTGTGAGTTTGTTGTCTCTATTTCTCAACCTCTGTTATCTTTCTCTCCTTCTCACACATAGTCTTTCAGCACACTGTTTCACACTAGGATGTTGCCTACTCTGCCACACCTTACCAGTTAGGCTCAACTACGAGACTATAAAACTATTGGTAGAATCCTCTCACCAGTTCGCTTTCTCACTCACGCTGCAACATTCTCAGATTACCTTCTGAAGTTTTCTCATTGCTCCCTCTCACTTCTCTTCACTCCACAATCTTCATAGCATCAACAATATTTTTTGTCCGGAGATCTCATCACTTATACAGTGATTTCCCGCCAAAATGCAATTAAAAAACCTGACCAATAAGAGTTTCCTTTTTCCGACACAATCTTCATGAGATCCAATCCTGCCTATCTTGGATCAATCACCTATCCTTGAAGACTTCTCCTACACATAGTTTCCATTATCCAATGCATGTTTTCCTCAAAGTGGCAATCGTGAATTAGATCTTTTGTCATGAAGTCAGATGACACATAAAGTGTTCCAGAAGTTTCCTTTATGAGAATGTCCTGAATCAGATTCCCTTTGCATTGATTCAGGTGCCAACTTCTCCCTGATCTTCCTTTATCATTCCTTCATCCTTGAGTCACAATCAGTCTGATGCAATCCCATGATTTTTGGCTCCTTCATTAATGGTGATTATTTGTTTCATCAACCCTATCGATGAGGCTTCATCAACCACAACACACTTGCCACCTCAGCTCCATATAGCATCACACCGATCAAAACATGACCTACCAACACGCAGGCGGTCCGCCAAACACATACTAGTAAAATCCTTTTCTAGTAGAGTTTTCTTTTTCTATTAATCGGTAGAGCATCCTATATCAGTTGCACATCTTCACTTCCGGTGTTGTGAGACAAATTTTAACATTCTACCTCTTCATCATAAACAAGCAACCATCCTTCAGACCGGTTTATACTTTACCAGTAGACCTTCATTCTTTATTCTCACCCTTATGTGGATCTCCATCATGCTAGTTGACATCAAAGACAAATTAGTGCCAAAATGCCAGCTATCTCCCCCTTTGGCATTGATGTCAACTTTTCACAATTCACTTCATACATACCGGTAAATTTCTCCCCCTTTGACACAATGACAAAGGGTACTTGTGCACTCCCCTTTGATCCATACCATTCTCCCCCTAAGCCACATAAAACCTTCCTAGGCAGATGATACAATGCCCAACTTGGAGGTACTCAAAAGTGTTGACTAGTAATAGTTTGGTGAAAATGTCTACTAGTAATTCACCAGTAGGAACATAATCCATTCTTACCTACTATCCTTCAACCTTCTCTCTAAGGAAGTGATATTTGATTGCAATGGTTTTGTTTTGGAATGCATGATTGAATTCTTTGCTATGTTGATTGCACTCGAATTGTCACATCGGATGAGAATAGGATCAGTGATGTCCACTTGTATATCTTTGAGAGTCTGCTTCATCCAAAGCACCTGAGAGCAACATGTAGCAGGACCAATATACTCAACTTCAATAGTAGAGAGGGAGACTGAGTCCTACTTCTTGCTATGCGAAGAGACCAACCGGTCACCCAGAAAGAATGCACCTCCGCTTGTTCTCTTTCTATCATCAATGCATCCTACCCAATCAAAGTCAATGTATGCTTCCAAGATAAAATATCCTTGTTTAGGATACCACAAACCATAGTTGAGCATTCATTGTAGGTACCTAAAAATTCTACTAACAACATTCATGTGTGACTACTTTATTATAGCTTGAAATCTAGCCACCATACATACCGCCTGAACTATATCCGGTCTTGAAGTAGTTAGATATAGTAGACTACCTATCATGGATCTATAAAGAGTCTTATCGACCACCATTGATTCATCATTCTTACTCAATTTGCTGCCAATCACCATGGGAGTACTTATTGGTTTGCAATCTTCCAGTTGGAATTTCTTCAGCATCTCCTTTGCATACTTGACCTATGAGATAAAGATTCCTTTATCTTTCTGTAATATTTGCAAGCCAAGGAAGTAAGTCAATTCACCAAGCATTGACATCTCAAATTTTGACTACATCTGATCAGCAAACTCTTTGCAGAGATTATCCTTGTTGCTACCAAAGATGATGTCATCTACATACACAACCACAATGATCATGTGATTCCCATCTTTCCTTATGTATTAATTGTTGTCAGCACTTCCCTTTTTGAATCCCTTCTCCTTTAGATACATATCTAATCTTGAGTACCATGCTTTAGGATCTTTCTTTAAACCATACAAAGCCTTCTTTAACCAACACACAAATGTCTCATCATCATGCAGAAGAAATCCTTCTGGTTGCTCTATGTATACTTCTTCTTCTAAATTTCCATTTAGAAAAGGAGATTTTACATCCATTTGGTATACTTTATATCCCTCATAGGTAGAGTAAGCTAGAAACATCCTAATTTCTTCTAATCTAGCCACCAGTGCAAATGTTTGTTCAAAGTCAATCCCCTCAACTTGAGAGTATCCTTTTCACACTAGTCTAGCTTTGTGCCTCACAATATTACCTTCTTCATTCATCTTGTTCCGGTAGACCCACTTTGTGCCAATGATGTTCTTGTCTTCTGGTCTAGGGACTAATTCCCAAGTCTTGTTCTTCTCAATATGGTGCAGTTCTTCTTCCATGGCATCCATCCATTCTTGTCCCTTGGTAGCCTCAATGAAAGTTTTGGGTTCATCTTTAGTCATGTGGCATAGGTTGACTTGTTCATCATTCCGGGCAACTCTTCTTCTAGTCTACACACCATCACTCTTATTTACTACAATTTGCTCTTCCACATGATTCAACTATACACACCAGTTGGGAATCTTCTGAGATGCTACCTCTGGTTCAATGTCAGACTGAACTTCATCATGTTCATCACCGGAGTCATCATACTGGTTAATGTGTGGTTGACATCCTTTGTGCATATCCTCATCAAATTTTACATGCACACTTTCAACAACTCTTCTTAGTCTTTTATTGTAGCATTTGTAGGCTTTGTTGTTAGATGAGTAACCAAGGAAGATCCCTTCATCACTCCTAGAGTCAAAACTTCCCAAACCATCGATATCTTTCTTAATGAAGCACTTGCTTCCAAATACTTTGAAATATTTGACTAATGGCTTCCGGTCATACCATAACTCATAATGTGTCATCTTGCTATTTGTTCTTAATTGAACCCAGTTCAAAGTGTATGCAGTAGTATGCACAACTTCTTTCCAATAAGTATCTAGTAGACTAGCCTCATTCAACATGGTTTTGGCCATCTCCTTGACTATCTTGTTCTTACTTTCTACCACACCTTTTTGTTGCGGTGTTCTAGGAGTAGAGTATTTCCTTCTAATTCCATGTTTTTCACAATAATCTTCAAATTCATTTGATGTGAACTCTCCACCCCTATTTGAACTTAGGCATTTTAATTTGTAAGCACTTTCCTTTTCCACCATCTTTCAAAAGATCTTGAATATTTTAAAAGCTTGTGATTTATCTTGCAGAAAGGTGACCCATGTCATCCTTGAGTAGTCATCAATGAAGAACATAAAGTATCTTTCACGAGCAAGTTCTCTTGTTATAGCTGGACCACATAGATCTATATGCACAATTTCAAGTGGCTTTGAGGTGTTGTGCTCCTTTGTCCTGAAACTCACTTTTGTTTGGTTACCTTTTACACATTCATCACAAAATGAGTTTACCGGTTTGATGATGAGTGGAATATTCCTCACACACCCCTTTTTCTTACTCCAACTAGGTTATCAAAATTTATGTGGCCTAATCTTTTGTGCCGTAACCAACTTTCATCTACTTGTCCTAACATACATTGGGACTCATAGAATTCCTTCAGATTATAAACATTTCCATCAGTTCTCTTTCCTTCTGCCACAACTTTACCGGTATTGTCTTTCTTTATCTGGCAACCAATTGAGTCAAAGGTGAATTTTTAACCTTTGTCACACATCTAACTCACACTCAGTAGATTATGTTTGAGGCCTTCCACATAATATACATCATGTGTGTTCAGTTTTCCATCAATGCTTAGTGTTCCTTTTCCCTTTATTTTGATGGAGGAATTGTCTCCAAACCTTACCGATCCACCATTCCAATCTTCAAGTTTAATGAATTTCCTTTTGTCACTAGTCATATGGTTTGAGCAACCACTATCTACCACCCATAGGTTTTTCCTTTCAACATGCAAGGCAATCTGCACTATGAGACTTGATTCTGCCTTTTCCTTTTCTTTCTCAACCCAAACTGGTTTGATTTCCTTCTTCTTGTCAGCTACAATATTCAGCTCACGTTCAGTTACTGATTTATGATTTGTATTTTTCTTCATTTACTTGATCTTATTATTTTTGTATAACTTTTCTGTGTCCAAATTCTTGACAGTTATAGCATTTTGTATTTTCATTAAAGGGAACATCCTTAAAATTATTGTAGGGTACTGGTTTGTTCTTCCTACAATCAAAACTCTTATGTCCATATCCATTGCACTGATAGCAGACAACATTCATATCCCAGAGTGCATTAAATGAATTTTTACTTTCATAATTCATAGAAGGCTTATTGTTTAACCTACAGTCAGTTATTTTGTGCCCAAATTTATTACACTGGTAACAATAACCATGAAAGTCTGATACATACTGGTTGGGTTGTCTTGGTCCTGAATGGAACTGCCTCATTGGGTATCTTCCATTCATGTTGTTAAACCTGGTGAATCCGTCTCAGTCAATTCTGGCATTCCTCCTTGGTTCTGCATATGTATGCATGAAATGTGGCCTCCAGTTCATTTTTGCATATCAGTTTGGATGTCATTTTCCAACAGCATTTGCATGTCTTTTTTGTCGGTATCCTTGTCTACAGTTAATGTTTTCTTATCTTCACCTTCAATTGAAGAAGTGAACATTATATCTTTGTCAAGTTTACCTTTGTAGGTTGAACCTTGACCAACTTCAAAGCCTAAGCCACCAGTGTCTTTGGATTGCTTTTGTTTGCTCAACATCTTATCCAAAGCCTTAGTGTTGCCTTCATACTTACTTCTTATTTTAATTTCTTCCTTGCTTTCTTCAAGCTCCTTTCTGAGCTTTATTATTTCCACTTCCATATCTTGATGCTCATTTTCTTTCTTTGTTAGATCAAGGGTTGTAGCTTCACCTATCCTCTTAGTTTCTTCTAGCAACAGCTTCAAGTCAGATATGATTTGACTGAACTCTTCCAAAGACCGCTTCAAGAGATCTTGTTCATCTACTGCAACAAGCTTAACCCTCTTGAGTTCTCTTCTTGTTTTACTCAATTCTTCAAGTGCACTAATAAGTTCACTCTCCAAATCCACTTCAACCTCAATATCCTCTTCTTCCTCATCTTCATCAGTAGGTCTATCAAGTGCCATGAAAAGATTTACTTTAATGTCATTTTCATGGTCATCATCTTCTAATGCATCTTCATCATTTGCTGTGTCATCCTCAATGGTATATAGGTTGTTTAGGTTCCAGTAGCCTCTTCTTCCCTACTGGTAGTCATTTCTTTATCTTTCTTTATCGGCAGATCTTCTGAACTCTCTTGACTCATCTCCACTAGTTTCTTTGTGAGGACAACTTGCAGTGAAGTGTCCTACCTTCTCACAGTTGAAGCATTTAAGTGGTAGCTTTCCTTTGTACTGACTGGATCCTCTTTTGAGCTTCCTGACAAAGTTTTCTACTTCAGCATCAAAGTCTTCACTGGATTCTTTATGAGTAACAACTTCTTTTCCCTTTTTGGTGATGTTGAAAGTTGCTCGTTTCCTTGAGGAAGTCTCATCAGTTGTTCTCATCTCGTAGGCTGTCAGGGAGCCAAATAGTTTATCCATTGTAAAAGTCTTTAGATCCTCAACTTCTTCTATGGTTGACACCTTAGTATCATATTTGGGAGTGAGAGATCTAAGTATCTTTTTGACAAGAATATCATCTGCAATCTCTTCTCCAAGTCCTCTAATAGTATTCATAGTTTCATATCTATGAAGATAGTCTGCAATTTTTTCATCATCTTTCATTTTGATGCTTTCAAGTTGGCTCCTTAGTGTTTGTAGCTTGGCTTCCTTGACCTTTTCATCTCCCTCAAACAACCTCTACAATTTTTTCCCATGTCCCCTTTGTTGAAACACAGTGCATGAATTTGACAAATTCATTATTGGACACTCCACTCAAGATGGCATGTTTTAACTTTGCATTATTCTCATACACATTTTTTGCATCTGGATTAGAGGGAGGAGTATTAAAGACAAAATACCCATTCTTGACTGACATCCACACATCAAAGCCAAGAGATGAAATATAGGTCTCCATTCTTTTGCTCTAGAAAGCATAGTTGGATCCATCAAACATGAGGGATTTTGAGGAAGAAAACTCACTTCTTGTCATTGTGCTCAAAGTCCACAATCTACCCAAGGTTCAGAGATAACCAAGAAAATTTTCTTTGATACCAAATGTTGAACACAAAATACCACTGAGAGGGGGGTGAATCAATGGTTCCTAAATCTTTCTTCTTACCAATCTAACTTTAGACAATCAACTATTTACTTAACCACTAAACAATCATACCTGTAATGTAAGAGATAAAACCAATGAGATCATTCACACACAAGAGACTCACAACACCAGATTTATGAGGAAAACCCAATATGGGAAAAACCTCAGTGAGAAGAGCTGCTGGAGACTACTACTCTAATCCAGCCTCATAGGTAAAACACAGACTTACAAAAATTTTGGGGACCAACCCAAGGAGCACCAACCACTGCACTTTTAGGGTACCAACCCAAGGAGCACCAAACCCTGCACCAAGCTTAAAATTGGTGATGTATAATGAAATAATATTTGAATACATTTGAGGATTCTTGTTGCAAATTAATTCTACAAGTCTTGATTCAAACAACTCTCTCCTGATTTACAGTCTATTCTCCTTCACTAGAACTCACACTGCCAGTTGTGAGTTTTCTATCTCTATTTCTCAGCCTCTATTATCTTTCTCTCCCTCTCACACATAGTCTTTCAACACACTATTTCACACTAGGATGTTTCCTTCACTGCCACACCTTACTAGTTAGGCTCAACTACCAGACTATAAAACTGCCGGTAGAATCCTCTCACCGGTTTGCTTGCTCACTCACACTCCAACTTACTTAGATTACCTTATGAAGTTTTCTCTTTTCTCCCACTCACTTCTCTTCACTCCACAATCTTCACATCATCAACAACATTTTTTTTTTGGAGCTCCCATCACTGATACAATGATTTCCCGCCAAAATGTAATTCAAAAACTTGACCGATAAGGGTTTCCATTTTCCAACACAATCTTCATGAGATCCAATCATGCCTATCTTGGATCAATCACCTATCCTTGAAGATTTCTCTTGCACACGGTTTCCATTATCCAATGCACATTTTCCTCAAAGTGGCAATCATGAATTAGATCTTCTATCATGAAGTCAAATAACACATAAAGTGTTCAAGAAGTTTCCTTTATGAGAACGTCTTGAATCGGATTCCCTTTGCATTGATTCAGGTGCCAATTGCTCCCTGATCTTCCTCTATGATTCCTTCTTCCTCAAGCCGTAATCAGTTTGATGCAATCTTGTGATTTGTGGCTCCTTCATTAATGGTGATTATCTGTTCCATCAACCCTATCAATGAGGCTTCATCAACCATAACACACTTACCACCTCAGCTCCATATGGAATCACACCAGTCAAGACATGACCTACCAACATGCAGTCAATCTAGCAAACACATACCGGTAAAATCCTTTGCCAGTAGAGTGTTATTCTTCTGTTAACCGGTAGATCATCTTGTACCAATTGCACATCTTTACTTCCGGTGGTGTGAGACAACTTTTAACATTTTTCCTCTTCATCATAAACAAGCAACCATCCTTCAGACTGGTTTGTACTTTACCAATAGACCTTCATTCTTTATGCTCACCCTTATGTGGATCTCCATCATGCCAATTGACATGAATGACAATTTAGTGCCAAAATGCGAACAGACTATGCATAAGTCACTAAACTTGCCGGTGAACACAATGTACCAGTTCAACATAACCATAGATGTCAAGAAGGATAAGTGTTGACATCAATGACAAAACTAATGTAACACATCCATAATACCAACACTCAGTGCAAGGGTTGGTGCTCCTTGAGTTGGTGCTTAGAATAGATTAGGGGTTGGTTCTCCTTTGGGTAGGTGCCCATAAATTGCTAGGGGTTGGTGCCCTAAACTTTGTAAAATTGTTGTTTTATTGTGAGGTTGGATTGGAGCAGTTCATCTCCAGTAGCATTTACCACTGATATTTTTCCCACATTGGGTTTTCCTGGTATATCTAGTGTTATGTGATGTTCTCTTGTTTGTGATTTCTTGTTAGTGTTTTCATTATTCTATGAATCTACAAGTTGCACACACTATTTGAAATTGTTTATATCACTGATTCACCCCCCCCTCATGGATATCTTATGTTCTACACTGGTTGTGGAACCAAAAGGCTAAAGCCACAACTAAAATATATTACATAAGCATGAACAAAGGGTTTTTCTTTGCATTCTTAACCAAATAAATGGGTTTTAACTAGGTTTGCATAACCTCCAAAGGGATTTTCTAAGCTTCTTTTGTTGAACCCAAGGCAAGAATAAGAGGGGTGAATTGGTCTAAATGGAAATGTAATGCAACACATATCCAACACATGAACACCAAGATTTTCTGCATAAAAAACCCAAACAATGAAAAACCATGCTAAGCACCTGCCCACAAAATATATCCCCTTATATCAGATTACAACGAAAAGAGCTCACTGCTCTTGAATTGCAAACCAAGGCTAACTGCTCTTGGGGAAAGATACAAAAAGGACATGCAAAACCTAGAGATAACTATGATAGGGAAAGATACAAAAATAATCTTAATAGAAGGATCTCCTAATCATGAAGTTGTCCTTGAACAAGAATGACCTAATTTCACCAATTTTTTCAAAGAAAAGAAAATCAATTTTTCTTTTTCCTATGTAGATATGCTAGGGGTAGATCCAGATTTGATCATGCACAACTTATTTATAGCTTTAGGAGCTAAGCTAGTCAAGCAGAAACTGAGAAAAATGAACCCGCATGTCACATTATTGGTTAAAGAAGAACTGAAGAAGCTACTTGATGTAGGATTCATCCAACCCATAGATTATGCAGAATGGATCTCTAACATTGTACCTGTATCCAAACCAGATAATTTGTAGTAACTCATTTACAAGAGGTCACCTAGAGATTCTGGAAAAAATCTTTTAGAGGCTAGAACAATTCAATGTTTGACTAAATCCTAAAAAGTGTGTCTTTGATGTAACATTTGACAAACTCTTGGGATACATCATTTTAGAAAAAGGAATCAAGGTGGACCCCGCAAAAGTACAAGCAATCATGGAGATGTCACCTCCTAGAAATATTAGTCAGTTAAGATCTCTACAGGGACAATTACAATCCATAAGAAGATTCATTTCTCAACTAGCTGACAAGTTCCTTCCGTTCCCTCATCTACTCCACAAGAATGTCCCTTTTAGATGGGAAGATCAATGTCCAAAATAATTCCACCAAATCAAGCAATATCTAATGAATCCACCTATATTGGTACCACTTGTTGACATTTGCATGAAGATTGCATTAATGAAATGTTATGTTGTCATTGATGTCAATTAATCGGTAATGATGTTGTTATAATGTTGTTTTGTAACCGGTAGGAGGATCTAGTGAAGGGAATTGCAACCAGTAAGCGAGTTTGTTGAGGAAACTGATATTGCTAAGAAATGGTGAGATCAACCGATAAACCCTACCTGTGATGGTATGATGAAAGAATAAGTATCTGGTAGATTACTGAGAGGGGGGGTGAATCAGTAAATGAAAAACTGATACAAACTTTCCAATCTCAATCTCAATCACCCAAAGTAAACCTATCAATAAAATTTATCTATCAAGATATAATCTTCATAAGAAAAATCAATATCAAAAGGTTTAACTGTTATACCAACTTAACAGTAAACAAAATTAAACTTGTAAACATCCAAATGCTTTATCATATGTCAACTAACTTCATTCCTCAATGTTTCTGGTTATCATGCCTTATCAAAATAATTAAGTAGTTAATCAAATCAACTATAAGATCATAACCACAAAAAAATTCACCACATGACACAAATAATTTTTGACGTGGAAACCCAAAATAGGTAAAAACTACGGTGAGATGGGACTCACAAGATAACTATCTGAACTCTTCTGAAGTTTGCCCTGCTAGGAGCCAAGCCTGTTAAAGCTTTTACAAAAGTCCTGTTAAGAACTGATCCTATTAGGAATCACTCGGTTAAGGATTAACTACAAATGCCTTGTTAGAAGAAAGTACCCTATTAGGAGTAACCTTGGTAGAGGATTTGAGAATCCAAGCTAATGTATCACCTTGTTAGAGGATTTAAGAAGTAACCAAGCTTGTCAGAGCTTACCCAGTTAGGGGATATTAGTTCTGTTGTAATTGTTAGAAAACAACAAGGTTTGGCTTGATCTGTCTGAATAGCTAAGTTTCCATCTGCCTTTACTCAATCTGCAGATTCATTATCTGGTTCGGTAACCACACACTCAACTGATTTATGCCACCATCTTTACAAAACAACTTCATCAACCTTATAACAAATCAGTTAGGTTGGTAACACAACAAAAACCTAATTCTCTCATAGAGATTACAAACAAATTGGTTCAAGTATGACTGTTGGATTTACATAGAAACCTGTACACATTAATCTGTAAAACTCCAACCACTCCTTGATCACTGCTTGATATTACAAGGCAACTTGTGTCAAATTTGTTTTTCTAAAAATATTTCCCAAAATTCGTCAAAATTCCGATGAACCCAGTTGTCATTGGAATCTTTCCCAACGTTCGTCAAAATTCTGACAACAAACAGAAAAGTAAAAAAGTGAAACAAAAAAATGCGCGCGAACAATGTTTTTTGTACTTGCAACATCATTTTGCTTGGTTTGTGAAGGTTACAAACCGAATTTTCGATAGCCTAATTTTTTTGTCTATGAAGAAAAATCATGTTAGATAATATCAGCAAAGAACAAAATAAGGAGACAATTTCTAGATTGTGGTCTAGCTTGAAAAGAAAAGGTGATGGGAAATGTTATTGTCCCTGCAAATATTGTAAGGGCTTAAAGACTAGAAGACTTTTAATCACAATAGTTGAGAAACATTGTAGGCAACATGGTCACATAGAAGGGGGGCATGATTATCATCCATTGGTAAGTTGTTCATTATATGTGTTTATATTGATTGTATTTGTAAATGTTTATACTATTTTAATTATTTATATACATAAAAAATTACTTGTTAATGAGATCATGATCATGGTTTATTTATGTTGATAATTTTTATATAGGTGGGGTGCTATAGGGGACATGATATGGACTACCACGACTCAAAGAATGTAGTTTTCCAAGTGGAGGAACATGGAGGTGTGAATATCGAAGCTGAAGATAATGATCCTATGGAAGAAGATGATCATGGACCAAAAAACATAGTTGAAGATGATGGTATGAATACATTGATCCATGACACATTTATGATAATATGATGAAACTATAAAGATTTGGTCAACTACTGAGAGGGGGGTGAATCAGTAGATAGAAATTTACCTAAAATTTCACCAAACTTATTTCCAACTCAAAAACAACTCACAAAGTTTACCGGTTTAGTCACTTAACCAAAACTATAGCTGCACTATTAAACCTTACTCATTGACCTAAATACTTTAGTGATATAAAGAAATAGATATGAAACTTAAATATCCTTTCACAAAAATCTTAAACCACTTCAGTAATACCAGTAAAAAATTATTTTAGATTATTTCCAGTCATTTAAATATATATATGCAGATTTAACAATCATTCATATCAACCATACCAAAACACATCCACATAATCATTCACCACTTGACACAATGATTTTTCATGTGGAAACCCAAATGGGAAGCACCACAATGGGGATGAATACCCACAAGTATTTTGAACTCTTCTGAAGTTCACCCTGTTAGGAGCCAAGCTCGGTTAGAAGCTTATACAATAATCTCTTATTAGGAATAGATCTGGTTAAGAACCCCTTGGTTAAGGGATTGACTACAAATACCCTATTAAAGGTAACCTTAGTGGAAGATTTCAAATCCAAGCTAATGGATCATCTTGTTAGAGGATTTCAACAACAAGCCTTTTAAAGCTTACCTGTAAGGACTCAGAAGGCAACTGAGAGGAGGGGTGAATCAGTTGTCAATGAATTTCAACCCAATTATAACTTACTCAAACTTGATACATAATACTGGTAAACCAAACTTAATATCGGTTAACAGATTAACAATTAATATTAATACCGGTTAAAATATATGTGTTATGTGTTGTGGATGAAGAAGAAAGAGAAACAACATCCACAACACATAACACATATATTTTAATGTGGAAACCTTGTAAAGGGAAAACCATGGTTAGAAACCTTACCCACAATCAGATAATACTACTACAGATAGTATGTGTATACAAATGGGGTCTACACATGCATAAAGGCCAACTTCCTAGAGCACACTGCTCAGAAGGGAGTCACAATGACTACAATAGGATGGTTAAATCCTAGAATAATGTACTTCTCAAGATAGCATCTCCAATGCTGGATTCAGTACCGATTAAGCTCTGATAATTACCTTCAAACCTTCCTTGAACCTTCTCTATGGTCTGCTAATATGATTTTCAATATTCACACATATCATGTTACAATACCATTACATACCATAACCCATGTGTCCTATATCTCATGAATTGAGATCTTACATATATACAAAACCTAAGACCAAATGTGTAGGTTAGCTCACTAAGAATGTTATGATAAAATCAATTACAAACAAGTCTAGAAGCAATGCATCATGTTGGCTCAATACATTTATAACAATATCCAAGCAATAAATCATCTCCATAATGTGTTGTGCTGATCTGGAATAGATAATCCATACCATTTCATAACCTAGACCGATTTGTTGGTAACAACAAATATGTCAACCCGATTAGACCACTAACCAAAATACCAAAACCAAGTATCCAAACCATTTCTTCGACATAATCAAGTGATCTCTGGATGATAACAAGTCATCCTTAGTGTCAGTGAACAATATGCCAGTGACTTTGCATAAGTCACTGAACTTGCCGGTGAACATAATGTGTCAGTTCAACATAACCATAGATTTCCAGAAGGATAAGTGTTGACATCAATGGCAAAACTAATGCAACACATCCATAATACCAATAGTCTCCCCCTTTGGCATTGATGGCAACACTAGATGGAAAAACATCTAAGTGCCAAAATAGAATGCCAAAAACTAACAACCTCTAGAATAGATTAATACCAGAAATCAAAACCAAAATACAAATAGTATATATCTCTCCCCCAATGAATAATCTCTCTTCCTAGGATAATGTTTCCTAAATACAAGGTTTTTCCATAGATATCTCTCCCCCTTTGACATCAAATGCCAAAGCAAATAAAAATACCAGAACATACAACCATCTAATACAACCAATTAATATAGCCAACTACTCCCCTGTGAAGTAGCTCTCCTCCATCAAAGCCGGAAAAAGAATTTCTCTGTTAGGTTCTATTGGTTTGATGCCAGTCTTTGACTGTCTAAGTCTCTACCGGTCATGGTATTACCCCAAGCTGCTCTCTGAGATATTCAAAAGTTTCCTTAGGAAAAGGCTTAGTAAAGATACCTACAATCTTCTCTTTAGTATTCACATTAACCAATCTTACTTCTTTTGCTTCAACATTCTCTTTTTGAAAAATTTATATTTGATAGAAACATGTTTAGTCTTAGAGTGAAATATTGGATTCTTTGATATATCAATTGCTACTGAATTATCACAATAAATGATTATAGGTTATTTGCATTTTACCTTTATGTCCTTCAACATTTTTTTAATCCATAATACTTGAGTACAATTAGTTGTTGCTGCAACATATTCTGATTTTGCTATTGATAATGATGTAGAAGTCTGTTTCTTTCTCAACCATGAAATCAATCTGCTACCAAGAAAGAATGTTCTGCCAGTGGTGCTCTTTCTGTCATCTACATCTCCTGCCCAATTTGCATCAGTGTATGCACATAAATCAAAATTTTCATTTTTAGGATACCATAAACCAAAATTTGTTGTGCCTTGTAGATACCGAAAAATTCCTTTTACTGTTGATTCATGATTTTCTTTAGGAATACTCTGAAATCTTGAAACAATGCATACCACATTCATAATATCAGGTCTTGTTTGTGTCAAATATAGTAAACCTCCAATCATAGATATTTCATCCTAATTATAACTTAATCAAACTTGATACTTAATACCGATAAACCAAACTTAATCTTGGTTGACAGATTAGCAGTTAATATTAATACCAATGAGACTTAATGTATAAAATAGAAAGAGAAACAACATCCGCAACTCATAACATAGAATCTCCTCAAGTTGTTAGGGTTCTGCAAAAAGAGGACTTATCTTTGATACCAATTGTTAGGATACAGAAGGCAATTTAGAGGGGGGGGGGTGAATTAGTTATTAGTGAATTTCAACCCAATTATAACTTAATAAAACTTGATACATAATACCAGTAAACCAAACTTAATGTCGGTTAACAGATTAACAGTTAATATTAATACCAGTGAAACTTAATGCATGAAACAGAAAGAAACAATGTCCACAACACATAACATAGAGTTTTTAATGTGAAACCCTATAAAGGGAAACACCACAGTGGGAAACCTTACCCACAATTAGATGATACTACTGCAAATAGTATGTGTATACAAATGGGGTCTGCACATGCAGAAAGGTCAACCGCCTAGAGCACATTTCTCAAAAGGGAGTCACAATGACTACAGTAGGATGGTTAAATCCTAGAATAATGTACTACTCAAGATAGCATCTCCAATGCTGGATTTAGTACTGGTTAAGCTCTGATAATCACTTTCAAACCTTCCTTGAACATTCTCTATGGTCTGCTCATATGATTTTCAATATTTGCACATACCATGTTACAATACCATTACATACCGTATCCCATGTTTCCTATATCTCATGAATTGAGATCTTACATATATACAAAACCTAAGACCAAATGTCTAGGTTGTCTCAATAAGAATGTTACAATAAAATCAATTACAAACAAGTCTAGATGTGATGCATCATGTTGGCTCAATACATTTATAACAATATCCAAGCAATAAATCATCTCCATAACGTGTCGTGCTGATCTGGAATAGATAATGCATATCAGTCCATAACCTAGACCAATCTACCAGTAACAACAAATATGTCAACCCGATTAGACCATTAACCAAAATACCAAAAGAAAGTATCCAAATCATGTCTTCGACATAATCAAGTGATCTCTAGAGGGTAACAAGTCATCCTTAGTGCCAGTGAACAATATAACCTGCTGGTGAACAATATACTAGTGATTATGCATAAGTCACTGAACTTGTCGGTAAACACAATGTGTTAGTTGAACATAACCATAGATCTCCAGAAGGATAAGTGTTGACATCAATGACAAAACTAATGCAACACATCCATAATACCAACATTACCAGGTTAGGGGATTTTACTGTTGTAATGGTTAGAGAACAATAGGTTCTTGAATAATCTGGAAATAGCACTTCCTAGCTGAATTTGATCCTTTACTGCTCCTATCTACCTTCACATCATTTTATAGACACACCTCCTAGTTCGCCAACAATCGCTTCCACACTCTATCAAATTGCGAACACATCATTGAATCAAATCATCGACCTTATAAGAAAATACATTAGGTCATTAACACAACACAAACCCTACAATATCATAGATATTAAAAACATATTGGTTCAATCTTGAATGTTAGATTACATGCAATCAACTTTACATTCTTCTAGGCATCTACAACCGCTCCTGGATTGTCACACTTTGAATCTTGTAACACATCCTGTGTTTGTCACTTTATACTATAAATTTGATCATTCCCAAGATAAAAAATTATCTTTATGTGCCAAAACCTTTTCAAAACTCATCATGTGCAACATTTTTACGTGGCATCTTCATCACTGATCATCATTCGGTCATAAATCATCACAACCAATCTCCAAGCTTCATCGATTAGGGTTTTGCATCTCAGCTAGTTAGGGTTATCGGTTGACCTTCACAACATCATTACCTATTGCTTTACTGCTTCATTATCGGTTTCTTTACTTCTTCATTACTGATTGAAATTGACATCAATGACAACACTATACTTCTTTCATGCAATCTTCATGCAATGCCTATATTATCCCCCTTTGGCATTGATGACAATACAAATATCAATACCAGATGATTGTCATGATTGAGATTAAAGCATACACACAAGTATAGGAATCATGGTTTACATTTTCAATATAAACTATCCTCCAAGTGCATCTTCATTTCTTCAGTTGGTAATTGATCTACAATCCATCTTCTCTCCTTAACATATAAGGCTATCAATCATATACTTTTCTTCTCCCCTTTGATAGTAATGTCAAAGTGAATGTAAGCCATTATGTTTCTCATCCATGCTTTACCAATCGGCAATTATTTGCTCCCCTTGTGGAGTAGCTCCATTCTTCACCAATCCTTCTTCAAGATTTTCAATAGGCTCCAAGATTGATGTCTTCCACATCTGCTTAGTTGACTTCATGTAGGGGTACAATCCCTAACTCACCTCTAAGATATTCAAATGTAGCCTTAGGTAGAGGTTTAGTAAAAATATCTGCTAGTTGTTCTTTAGTGAAAACATGCTCTAGTGATACATCTTTTCTTTGAACTTTCTCTCTTAGGAAATGATACTTCAGCTCTATATTCTTTGTCTGAGCATGCAACACCAGGTTCTTAGAAATATTTATAGCATTGGTGTTATCACAAAAAATTCTTACTAGTTCTGATATCTTTAGCTTGAAACCCTCTAATATGTGTTTCATCCAAATTTATTGGGTACAATTCATGTAAGCTGCAACATACTCAACTTCTACTATTGATTGAGAGATATAACTCCATTTCTTGCTGCTCCAAGACACTAATCTGCCTCCAAGAAAAAATGCTCATCTGGTTGTACTTTTCCTGTAATCAACATTGCCTAGCCAATCTGCATTTGTATAGACTTTTAAGTCAAAGTCTCTTGCATATGGATACCATAATCCATAATCTATTGTGCCTTTCAAGTATCTGAAAATTCTTTTGGTTGCAATCATGTGTGACTCCTTCGGATATTTTTTAAATCTAGAAACTAATCCTACTGCATGAGCTATGTCTGGTCTGATATG
Organism: Cryptomeria japonica; assembly: GCF_030272615.1. Taxonomy (NCBI): domain Eukaryota; kingdom Viridiplantae; phylum Streptophyta; class Pinopsida; order Cupressales; family Cupressaceae; genus Cryptomeria; species Cryptomeria japonica. The sequence goes on from NC_081413.1 coordinate 691,172,745, forward strand.
GACAATATAATATAGCTTACCTTTCATGGATCTATATTATTTTTCATCAATTGGTACATAATCATCTTCCTTTAACAATTTATAGCCTGTAACCATTGGTGTTCCAATTGGTTTACAATCTCCCATTCCAAAAGTTTTCAACACTTCCTTCACATACTTGGATTGTGTGATAAAAATTCCTTACTTCATCTCTTGGATTTGAAAACCTATGATTTTTTTTTATCTCACCTACTAGTGATATCTCAAATTCATTCTTCATTTCATTAGAAAAATCATGACATGTATCATCATCGCCTCCAAAAATGATATCATCAACAAATACCTCACTTACTTGTATTTAATATCCTTTTTTTTGAGATATATGTTACTATCTTCACTAGTTCTTTGAAAACCTATCTTTACTAAGTGAGAGTGCAATATTTTATACTATTCTCTTGGTGTATTTTTCAATCCATATAGTGCCTTATGTAGCTTGCACACTATATCCTTTTCTTCAGTTAATGCATAGCCATTTGGCTATTCTATGTAGACTTCTTCCAAAATTTTGTTTAAGAATGTTGATTTAACATCCATCTGCTATACCTTAAATCCTATGTATGTTGCAAATGCAAGTAGAGTCCTTACTCCATCCAATCTTGCTACTGCTGTAAATATCTCACCATAATCTTCAACTTCCTCTTGTGCATATCCTTTGCATACCATTCTAGCTTTATTCCTGACCACTACTCCATCTTCATTCAATTTATTTCTGAATACCCACTTTATGCCTATTACATTCTTGTTTTCTGGTCTAGGTACCAATAACCATGTATTATTCTTCTCTATCTGATCAAGCTCTTCTTCCGTTGCCTTGATCCAATCTTCATCTGCAAAATATTTCTTCTCTATTTTAGGCTCAATGGTGGAGATCATACATGAGTTATGTCTTAGCCTTCTTCTAGTTAACACACATGCATTCTTTGATGAATACTAAGAGGGGGGAGTGAATAAGTATACCAATAAATATTGAACTTAAACTCTTAAACAATTTAGCAGTTAACTGATATAACAGATTTACTAACAAACCAGTTAAGACAAATGGAAACCAAATAGCAAATAAAGCATTCAACCACAAGAGCATAATCACCATAACACAAGAGGTTTTGACGTGGAAACCCAAATGGGAAAAACCATGATGAGCGGAAACTCACAAGTAACTATCTACAAAATAAAAACTAGACTGGTTAAGGTCATACAATGTTCTTCACTAGAACAAATCCTGTTAGGAATCTAGATCTTTGTTAGGAGATAAGTCCTATTAAAGACTACCTTGTGAGAGGATTTCAAATTCACAGTTGTGAACCACCTTGTTAGAGGATTTACAAAGGATTTTCTAGGCCTACCCAGTTAAGGGTTTCATACTTGTCGAAGATATGAGTAATCAATAAGTAGATGATCTAGATACTAGCAAAGTATGCTTGGTTAAATCCTTGATAGCTCATTGTTAATGCACATTTAGCATTACTTCAATCTTCATTATCTCCACACTCTATTTCTTCAGACAGACCTAATCTTCTCTTCTATATTCATAGATACAAAACCCTCATCGACTAAAAATCCTATCAACTTCTAAAACCCTAGACATGATGTTCTTATAAAGGAATCTGATTTCATGTTGGTCCAATAGGATTACATTGCAAGTTCCTAGGTGCAGTACATCTAGACACATTTGGTAACATGACACATAATGACCGCCAAAGTGTTGGTGGATGATAACTCATCACAGAAATACCGGTTGGTAACTCACCATAGAGTGATACCAGTTCATTACTGATTACTGGTTCATACATTTTACTAATTGCCGGTTGTCACAATGAAGACTAGAAAAATGTTAACTACTTCTTTGTTCCTTCGTACCGCTTTGGGATCCTCGAACCGCTTGAGGTCTTCATACCACATTGGGTCTTCAGTCAGTTTGTTACCAGTAAACACCTTCTACAAAACACCGATAGTCTAAAGACTATAATACATAATACCAGTTGGAACAATTACCGATTGAGCATAACTCATACATAAGGAAGTGATCATAAAACAAGTGTGTATCCATCAATGACAATCACAACATCATCAAAATGCCAACAATATCCCCCTTTGGCATTGATGGCAACACTTAGGAAAATTTATACATCTAATTATTTTACAACAAAAATATGCCATAATCAAAATTACTCCCCCTAAGCCTATACACTATCCCTTTTTGCAGAAAATACAATGTATACTACTCCCTTAAGGAAATAACATGAAAGTATACATAACATTCACCAAAATTTTAGATACTACCCCCCTTTGCCAACAATGACAAAGTACTGTAGAATAGCCCCTATTTCTCATTATCATTAAAATAAATAAGTGTTTATGACAATAATGAGTGAAACTTATCAAAACTGATTTAAAATTCTACATAAAAGTCTTCATGGCTAATGACCATGACTCAAGCAATGAGGTAGCCACCTCACTTTCCATTTGCATCTGTGATACCTATTCTTCCATGGCATCAATTGTACTCATATCTTGAGTTACCATTAAAGCTTCTAGATTGAGAAAGCACTTCTGAAGAATTTGTAGCCTGGGTAATAAAACCAGTTGAATTTTTTGCAAATATCTTGTTCGGTTGCTAATCTCCAACTCTATCCTAGTAGACTGAAGCTGATACCACTGAATAGTTTGCCCATATGTAGTGAAAGAATCATACGGGGTCTTAAAGTTTCTTATGTATGCCTACAAATTAGATTGCAGTTTATCCTTTTGTGCAAACACATCACAAAAGAGATGGGGTTGGCTTATTTTACTCAGCAGTAGTTTTCCCTCATCCATAGTATCTCTAATATCCTTTTGCTCTTTCTAAAGTTGAGACCAGAGCTCATTTAGTTTCTTTACTAAGGCAATGTTAAGTGTCTTTTGATGCTTCTTCTGTGCATTAGCTTCAACAACTTCCTCTAGGCATTGTACCTAATCCTCTACCACTGTACATAGAAGTTTCAGTTTGGTCAGAGAGGAATCAATACCGGGGAGGTTGGTACCCAGGATCAAACTAGTAAGGGTGTCAATTATAGTGTGAATGACATCCTGCTCCTTTTTCCTTCTCAATTCTTCCAGTCTTTCCTATGCTAGCTTTATGCCTTGCAGCAGCTCTGATTCATCTGCAGATTGGAGGTCAAGAGGACTGGTGATGTCAGTCGGTTTGGCTTGACCACCAGTTGCCTTTGGAGTCTCTGCTTGCTTGTTCTTTTCTGCTTCCTTCTTGTAATGCCCCACCAAGAAACCCCGAAGGGTTAAAGCTAAAACACTCAAATGGAGTTTAAATATTATTTAAAATATGAATTCATGTCTTAAGTAATAACTTATAATTAAGATATCTAGCTTAATTAGATCTAATGTTGTGAGTTGAGTTAGGTGTAAGGTTATGTAATCACGTTGGGAAACCTCTTAGGATTGTTTAGTCTTCTGTTGTGTTATCTAAGTGTTAGATAACTCCAATGTATCTTAATGTTGTGTCTTATTATAAAAAATATATATATTTACACTCCATTGGAGTGTTTTAGCTTTATCCCTTCGGGGTTTCCTGGCGGGGCATTACACTTCTTATCTTTCGATCTTTTCTTTTCCTCTTCTTTCTCCCTTTGCTCCATTTCATGGTTTTTCTTCTCTTCCTCCTTCTTTCTTTCTTCTTCTTTCCACTTCTCCTCTTCTTTTTTCTTTTCCTCCTCTACTTTCCTCTTCTCCTCTTCTTTCCTCTTCTCCTCTTCTTTTCTCTTCTCTTCCTCTTGTTTCTTCTTTTCTTCATCTTGTTTCCTCTTCTCTTCCTCTTTTTCTTCTCTCTCTTTGTCATCCCTTTCTTTCTCTAGATTCTCCTTGTCTTCTTTTTCTTTGTCCTATTTCACCTTGTCTGCTTTTTCTTTATCAATCTTTTCCTTTTTAATGTTTGGAGTGACATCTTCAACATCCAATGCATCAACATCAATGGTGTCCACCTGTTCTGTAGCTGGTTCTCCTTCATCATCAAATACCTCATCCAGTTTTCTAGTTTTTGGTTCATGTTTGGCCTTCTTGTTGGCCTCAGACACTTGATGCAATCAAACAACAACTTTGACATGCAGATGAGTGTCCTTCTCTACTTCAGAGGTTTTGCCTTCTAGCAGCCCGAGTCTTCTTCTTCTCATGAAGAAGAGACCTTTATGTGTGTCCATAATCTAAAATAATTCAGAATTGGAGGCTTCAGGAAAGTACTGAGCAAATACTTTCTCCCTTATTTCCTATTCTTTTTCTATGGCAATGTACCATTTGTTGTCCAAATAATTATATAAAGAATCAGGTGCCTTAGATCTAATTTCTGATGGTGACCAGTCATTCTTATACAAATAATTAATGACTTCCTGCTCTATTTCCTCTTTCTCACTATTAGTAAAATCATCAAAACACTCCTTCAGATCACTAAGCAATTTTCTTCTTATATTCTTGATAGTCCTTTGACAATGTGTCATTGGCTTATAAGAAGAGATGTCAATATTTACCGGTGTTGATGATGCAGGTGTCCTGCTAGTAGATTTTGTCTTTTTCCTTATTTTCTTGGTCATTTAAGGCTATACATCTGATTCTGTATCTTCAGATTCTGATGAGTTTCTCTTGCTCTTCTGCTTCCTTTCAAATACTTTAGTGGGTGCAACTTCTAGTTTCTTCTTGGTAGGTGATCGCTTGGTCACTTTTGGGTTGGCTGAGGTAACTAGTTCCGATGTCGCTGGCATTACCTTTCCTTTTTTCACATAAGGTTCTTCAACTGGTGTTACCCTTTCCAAGTAGGTGTCAGTTCTCTTTTTGTTTGCATTTAAAGGAGAGGCAATCAGGGTAGAGGCATACCCATCCAACATGTCATACATTACCTCATATCCCATAGGTTCTACTTCTTCTTGTCTAGGCTCCACCACTTCCTTTACAAACTCATCTACTCTAATGGTAAAGCAGATGTCCTCTTCATATTTCTTAGCAATGTCTCCAGATATCCTCATCCTTTGACTCATCTTCCAGTTGAATTCATCAAAGTATTTATTCAAGACTTCAAGATATCCAGTTCCCACCGCTTGGAGACTTTCCCTAATTTGTTTAGTGACCGGTTGGTCAGTAAAACATTGAATATCACTGACTCCTAGGAAATAGCCTTGAAAGTAGAAAAATAGATCCACCAAAAGTTGTCCAAATTTGAATCTTAGGGCACTGTCCTATTTGATGGACTTTAAGTTTAATAGAAGTTGCTTCTAGAAATAGGTGCATAGGTCAAATGAGGCATCTTCCATGAAAATCATGTAGGCATCATTAACCACAACATTAGAGATAGATTTTAATCTGCTGGCATAAAATGTCTGGTATCGAATCACCATGCAAGCATACTTGACCAACTCATCTTTGATGGTGTTGATGGTCATTCCCCATTGATCGCTCATAGAACCAATGAGCTTAGTCATTTTTGTCTTGATGACCTTCCTTAGGGATAGCACCTCACAAATGTTGCAGAAACTGATGATGACATGAATTGCTTCAGGCATAATGTCATACGTCCCCTCGAGGTACATCTTGTTGCCATGCACTCTGCTTAGGTTGATGCGGATGTGGTCTTCTATGAACTCTTCAAGAAAGTAAACCACATTGTGAAGTTTCTTCCTCTCCAAAATGCTGTATTCTAGTTTAATCTTCTTGTCATCCCCACAAAACAGACTTAGCTAGGAATGAATTGCTAAGGATCCTAGGTCTTCCAGTTTGTAGTCAATGTACCCTGAAATATCTCCTTCGACAATGACTTCGATAGGTATTCAGGATAGGGCATTTTATTTCATTTTTCTTTGAATGAATTCAGTTGAGTCCATAGGTACACTAGAAATAGAGTACGATGCAGAAGCCATGATTTAACTGATAAACAAAATTTTTAAGAAATACCTTCACAATTTTGAAATTTAGGGTTTGACAAATGTAGCTCACACTACACCACTTCGGTTGCTTAATTACCGCTTGGTGTTCTTCACTTGATTGATTGTAAATATCTCCAGATACTTTTGCAAGATTTGAAATCTCTCTGAATCGCAAGTCGAATCACCATTTGTCACTCTGCTCTTGAAAAATTCTTCACTCAAAAACTAATAAGTGAAAATGACTTTGAAAATTCCTTTTAAACAAATTCTTCATGTACCATAATAAATGCTTCGCCGCTAGGGCATAAACCCTAATTTTGCCTTTTACTGCTTCACAATCATCTGGTGATTAACAGGTAACATATACCGATTAAGTTCTTTTACCAGTATAAACCAAGGGTTCGAAATATTTCACTGATTTGTTGCCCCTAAGATTTTATGAAGATCAGTTTGTCGGTTCAGAGACTTCCACACTAGGTGTAGAAACTAGTTTAGCTTGTGATACTTCTTCAGGTTTCTTTTTCCATGTTTTATTCACTCTTGTAGGGTGTCCCAGTTTGTTATAATGATAGCATACCATTCTAGGTGTTCAACAGTGTGACTGCTACCATGGTAGATCAAACAAGTTGCTCTCCAACTAGTTGCCGCTTGATAGCCACCACCACCTTTCTGATGGTCATAGGCATTATACCGGTTTGGATTCCGGTTCACAGATGATTGAGGAAAAACTCCTTGAGTCCTTTGAGGATATCTCCCAGTGTTGTGCATAACAGACCTACATTCAAATTCTCTATGCCCAATCTTGTTGCATGCATAATAGTTTCCATTGAATCTATTGGATCTAGGCTTATTGTTTAGAAAATAAGGAAAATTATTGTAGGCCTTATTTCTACACACATTAGTAGTATATCCTTCCTTGAGACAATTAAAGCAAACAGGTTTAAACTTTTTCTTTCCTTTATCCTTTAATGTCAGTTGCTTCTTTGATGCTCCATCTTTTGTTCCAGAGGTCTCACCTTCCTCATAACTGGCAAAACCAAGTCCAGTGGTATTCTTTACCGGTTTTGCTGATTCAACCTTTTTTTCTAGCTTAATAGTACTCTTATTGAATTTGGCAAGTATTTCCTTTGATTTAGTGAGTTCCTTGGAAATAGCAGCATTGGATTCCTTCAAGGTTGCATTCTCAGAAATAGCCATGTTTAGTTCACCTTGCATTTCTTCTTTTTCCACTTTACTCTCTTGGAGATGAGCAGTAAGGGAACTGATTTCTTGCTTCCACTTGGAGATCTCATAATCTTTGTCATTTACCAGGTCTTCGGCTTTCCTCTAGTTCTCAAGCTCTTAACACATTCTGATAGTTAGTCCTTCTAGTTCCCTTCTCAGGTTGGCATTAGATTCATTCCGTTTTTCAACTTCTTCAACTAGGGCTTCCATGTTTGCTTCATCAGAAGAACTATCTTCAGTAAGCTCCATCAGTTTCTCAACATGGTCTCTTCTTTTTGCCAGAGAGGCCTTATATTTGACTTTGAGTTCATCAAAGGCTTTCTTAGTCTGAGTGAGCCGATGAGTAAGTTCCCTCATAGTGTATTCCCCCATATCTCCTTCCAAGTGGTTAAACTTATAGAAAGGTTGGCTCTAATACCAATTGATGAATACTAAGAGGGGCGAGTGAATTAGTATACCAATAAATATTGAACTTAAACTCTTAAACAATTTAACAGTTAACCGGTATAATAGATTTACTAACAAACCAGTTAAGACAAATGCAAACCAAACATAAAATAAAGTATTCACCCACAAGAGCACAATCACCATAACATAAGAAGTTTTGATGTGGAAACCCAAATGGGAAAAACCAAGGTGAGCGGAAACTCACAAGTAACTATCTATAGAATAGAAACTAGACCAGTTAAGGTCAGACTGGTTAAGGTCATATAGTGTTCTTCACCAGAATAAATCCTGTTAGGAATCTAGATCTTTGTTAGGAGATAAGTCCTGTTAAAGACTACCTTGTGAGAGGATTTCAGATTCACAGTTGTGAACCACCTTGTTAGAGGATTTTCAAAGGCTTTGCCAGGCCTACTCGGTTAAGGGTTTCAGACTTGTCAAAGATATGAGTAATCAACAAGTAGATGATCTAGATACTAGCACAGTATGGTTGGTCAGATCCTTGATAGCTCATTGTTAATGCACATTTAGCATTACATCAGTCTTCAATATCTCCACACTTTGTTTCTTCATATAGACCTAATCTTCTCTTTTATATTCGCACATACAAAACCCTCATCAACTAAAAACCCTATCAACTTCTAAAACCCTAGACATGATGTCCTTATAAAGGAATCTGATTTCATACTGGTCCAATAGGATTACATTGCAAGTTCCTAGGTTCAGTGCATCTAGACACATTTGGTAACATGACACATAATCACCACCAAAGTGTCGGTGGATGATAACTCATCACAAAGTGATATTGGTTTAGTACCGATTACCAGTTCATACATTTTACCAATTATCGGTTGTCACAATGAAGACTGGAAAAATATTAACTACCTCTTTGTTCCTTCATACCGCTTTGGTATCCTTGAACCACTTGAGGTCTTCATACCGCATTGGGTCTTCAGTTAGTTTGTGACCGGTAAACACCTTCTGCAAAACATTGATAGTCTAAAGACTATAATACATAATATCGGTTGGAACAATTATCAGTTGAGCATAACTCATACATAAGGAAGTGATCGTAAAACAAGTGTGTGTCCATCAATGACAATTAGACATCATCAAAAATGCTAAAATTATTGTCTCCAATAATCTAATCAGGGTTGTGATTGAGTCTGACATACCTTGGAATAACTTGATCTTGATTTTCAGGTTCATCTTCTACTAGACCTTCTTGTTCTGGTTGAACTGGGGCTTCTGTGGTTAGTTCTCCAACTTCTAGCTTTACCAGTTCTGGTTCCAAAAACAGTGTGTTTGGTTCTACTTCTTTCATCTTCTTGCTAGTTTCTTCATATTTTTCAGGAAATTCATCTACTCAGACATTGACACTTTCAATGATCTTGTTAGTCTGGTTGTTGTAGCATTTGTAAGCTTTGTTCTTGGTGGAGTAATCAAGAAATATGCCTTCATTAGTTTTGGCATCAAAATTTCTAATATAATCACTTATTTTAATGAAACATCTGCTACCAAAAAATTTGAAGTAACTGACATTTGGTGATCTACCATACCAATATTCATAGGGTGTTTTGACCTTACCTCTTTTGACCAATATCTGGTTCATTGGATAAATAGTTGTGCTAATAGCTTCTCTCCAAAATGTCTTAGCTACACCTCCTTGAATTAACATAGTCCTAGTAGATTCAACCACTGATCGGTTGTTCCTTTCTGCAATACAGTTTTGCTATGGTGTCCTTAGTGTAGATAGCTACCTCTTGATCCCATTGTTTTCACAGTATCTAGTGAATTTTTCTGAAGTAAATTCACCACCTTGATCATTTCTCAAACATTTTATCTTCCTTCCACTTTCATTTTTAACCAAGGCTTTGCATGCCTTAAATTTGTTGAATGTTTTTGTCTTGTCTTTCAAGAATGTGAGTCATATCATCCTTGAGCAATCATCGGTAAATATCATGAAGTCCCAATCTTCTTGAATACTCCTAGTCCTCATTGGTCCACATAGGTCAGTATGAACCAAATCTAGCAAATGTTCAGCTGAGAAATATTTTCTCTTGAAGGTTGAGGATGTCATTTTCCCGAATTGACATTCCTTGCACAAAGCATTCACTAGTTTGTCCAACAATGGCAAACCTCTTATTGATTTTGACTTGCTGGCTCTTACAATATTATCAAAATTCACATGAAAAAACCTCTGATGCCAAAGCAACTATCTTCTACTTTTGCAATCAAATAACTATTGATTTTAGAGTTTAAGTGAAATAAGTTACGTTTGGTTTGTTTGCCTATTGCAATCAGTTCAGCTTTGCTTCCAAAGATCTTGCAAACTCCATTCTTAAATTCTAATGGGTAACCTTTTTCATTGAGTTGAGAAACACTCAAAAGATTGTGTTTCAAACCTCCAACCTAGTAGACATCATCTGCACTACTCTTACCATTTAGGGAAATGGATCATTTGCCTTTCACCATGTAGGGAGTGTTATTCCCAAATCCGACAACACCTCCATCAAATTCTTCCAATGTTAGAAACTTGCTCCGATCGTCAGTCATGTGGTGTGAACAACCACTATCTATAATCCAGTCATCTAAATTATCCAAGTGAGAGACTAATGCCTTCTGATCGATGTCTTCTGTGATAGAAACAAAGACAATGTCCTCATTTGCATCTTCCTTGGATTCTTCATTAGTAATACCTCCATCCACTACAATGAAACAATTTATTTTTGCTTTTCCTTTAAACTTCCTATATTTCTCTCATTTTTCCTCATTATATCCATTAGGATAGTTAGGAGTAATATGTCATATCTGGTTACATACAAAAAATTTCAGTGGTATTTTACCTCTATACTTATCGGTACCTCTGGGTAACTGCTTGACCAACAATACTTCAAGTTCCATCAGACTATCTTCATCATCTACCTCTTTGTTGGATCTAGATTCATGACTATAACTTGCTTCTCTACTTTTACTTACTAGTGGGATTGAGACTGAGGCTTTAAATGCAGATTCTGACCTTTGAACCCTTCCATCAAAACCATTTAATTCAAATAAAATTAATTTACCAATGATAGAGTCAAGAGTTACCTTTGTCTTGTCAATAGATTTGAGTTCTTGAATGGCTACAACTCTAATAGCGTAGACTGGTAGAAGGGTTCTCAATACCTTTCTAACCACAATGGCATCCTCCACTGTACCTCCAACACTTTTTATTTCTCTAACAATATCCTTGATTCTATGACCATACCATTGAATGTTTTCACCATCAGCCATTCTCATGTCATCAAATTTTCCTCCGAGACTCTCTTCCTTGGCTATTTTTACATGCTCATCACTGGTATAGATATCTTCCAGTTTCTTTCAAAATTCATGTGTAGTCTCCAATCCATGAACATCAACATATTTTAAATATGATAAGGTACTGATGATGGCCTCCAATGCTTGGTTGTTCTCTTGTTGCTCCTTCTTTTGATCATCTATTAGAAATTCCACTAGGCAGGTTATACTTATTAACAACATGATCCCAATACTGACTTCCTCAGCTCTTGATGTAAATATTCATCATATCACTCCAGATTCTGTAGTTATCTCTATTTAACTTCGAACCTTTTCTCTTCATTATTTTCTCCTATATCTTTTCCTCAAGCAGTTAGGCTTATACTCAAGAGGACTTGGAATGCTCTGATACCAATTGATAATATGATGAAACTATAAAGATCTGATCAACTACTGAGAGGGGGGGTGAATCGGTAGATAGAAAATTAACTAAAATTTCTCCAACCTTATTTCCAACTCAAAAACAACTCACAAAGTTTATCGATTTAGTCACTTAACCAAAACTACAGTTGCACTGTTAAACCTTATCGATTGACCTAAATACTTTAGTGACATAAAGCAACAGATCTAAAACTTAAATATCCTTTGACAAAAACCTTAAACCACTTCACTAATACTAGTAATAACATATTTTAGATCATTTCCAATCATTTAAATATATCTATGTAGATTTACCAGTCATTCATATCAACCATACCAAAACACATCAACAAAATCATTCACCACTTGACACAATGATTTTTCATGTGGAAACCCAAATGGTAAAAACCATGGTGGGGATGAATACCCACAAGTTTTTTGAACTCTTCTGAAGTTCACCTTGTTAGGAGCCAAACCTGGTTAGAAGCTTATACAATAATGTCCTGTTAGGAATAGATCCGGTTAAGGACCACCCAGTTAAGTGATTGACTACAAATACCCTGTTAAAGGTAATACCCTGTTAAGGGTAACCTCAATGGAGGATTTTAAATCCAAGCTAATGAATCACCTATTTAGAGGATTTCAACAACAAGCTTGTTAAAGCTTACTCGGATAAGGGATTTTACTACTGTAATGGTTAGAGAACAATAGGATCTTGACTGATCTGTAAATAACACTTCCTTGCTGAATCAGATTCTTTACTGCTCCTATCTACCTTCATATCATTCTTCAAAAACACCTCCTTGTTTGGCAAAAATCACTTCAACACTCTATCAAATTACCAACACATCATTGAATCAAATCATTGACCTTATAAGAAAATATGTTAGGTCGGTAACACAACACAAACCCTACAATCTCATAGAGATTATAAATATATCGGTTCAATCTTGAATGTTAGATTACATGCAATCAAATTTACTTTCTTCTAGGCATCTACAATCGCTCCTAGATCATCGTACTTTGAATCTTGTAACACATCACACGTTTGTTAGTTCATACTATGAATTTGGTCAGTCCCAAACCTTTTCAAAACTCATCACATGCAACATGCTTACATGGCATCTTCATCACTGATCATCATTCGGTCATAAATCATCACAACTGATCTCCAAGCTTCATCGGTTAGGGTTCTGCATCTCAACTAGTTAGGGTTACTGATTAACCTGGACTACATCATTACCAGTTGCTTTACTACTTCATTACCAGTTGCTTTACTGCTTCATTACCGGTTACTTTACTGCTTCATCACCGGTTTTAATTGACATCAATGACAATACTATACTTCTTCAATGCAATCCTCATGAAATGCCAACAATTTAGTACTAGCGGAGTTGATCATGAGGATGAAGATGACTTTGATGTTGTTCATGATTTACCTATACTTGAGATGGCATATGAGCCCCTTTATGAAGGTTCCCAAACAACTCTTTTCTCTAATGTATTGTTGTTGGTGAACTTGAAGGTTATGAATGGTTTATCCAACATAACAATCTCATGTATGTTAAGGTATTTCATATATGTCATATTTTTTCATCCATTCTTGTTGTTTTCTCATCACTAGTAAATAAAAGGTGAAATATGCAACATTAATATTCTTTATATTAACAAATTTTTATTTTTTTCCTAGATTGATAGGTGATAATTTGTTACCACCATCAAATAGTCTACCTTGCTCATGTTGACGATTGTCTGCTATTATGAAATATATTGGAATGGAGTATCAAACAATAGATGCATGTCCCAATTGTTAATGCATTAGTAGCCCCTGCAAGATAAGACTCTCCTAACTCAGTAATCTCCTATATTCTATTTACTCATTCATGCTTCATGTTTATCAGACTATAACATTGGTCACAATTATGATATTGATATTGGATTAGATTGACGACCTGCTTAACTATGTTAAGCATCAATCTAAAATGCTATCGAGCTATTAACTCGATAGCATATTAATGTCGATTCATATTGGCATTAATATGATATCGGGGTATTAACCCGATAGCATATAATGCTAACAACTATTGTTATTGTTTATGTTATATTAACCCATTTGCTTTGATACTGATTCATAATCGAGTATGTTTAATATCTGTAACAATTAACAAATGACACCGATTCATGATCGGATATGTTTAAGCACTATTATCATTAACATATGATACCGATCGGATATGATTAAGCACTATTATCATCAGCAATGATACCGATTCATTATTGGGCATGTTATAAGCGCTATTATCATTAAGGATACCGATTCATTATTGGGTATGTTTGAAGCACCGATTAGTTATTGATTGGTTGTTGTTAGTAGGGGTCATGACCAAGTGACATCTTGGTCAAACCCTACTATTTATACATCATTCCAATCAAAGGAGATGACATTGAAATCGATACATGTTCGTCCTCCTTACCTATAGTAAAAGAAAGATAGCAATATTAGTGTCATAGGCATAATATCAAATTTAAAATACACCATCTTGCATATAACTTGTCCATTAAATTGGAAATTACAATACATTTACATGGTATCAGAGCCAAGTTGATCAAACTCAAGGCTATTTAATTTTGTGAAACAAATTTAAGAACAAGGTTATATACTACATCACATTTCTTCAAATGGCCAGTGTTATCAGATTCGAAGACAGACTCAAAGGTGGTGATGATTTTTCAACTTGGAAATTTAGAATTTAAATGATCTTAAAGGAGAACAAAGTGGATTCATTTGTTCAAACTAAAAATAATCAACCCAAAAATAAACCTGACAAAACAACATGGATTGAGGGAAATGAAAAGGCAATAAAAATAATAGTTGATGGGGTGAGAAACAACATAATGCCCATCATAAGAAAACAACAGACAGGCTATAAAATGTTCAAAGCTCTTGAAAGAACATTTGAGATATCAAATGCAAGTTGAACTCTAGCATTAAAATGAGAAATAAATCATATCACCATGAACAAAGGGGAGACAATCAATGCCTACTTTATGCAGATATCAGTTCTAAAAGATGAACTTGCAACTCTAGACTACGAGATCCAAAGCAAAGAGCTAACACTCATTGCTTTAGATGGGTTGCCTAGTGGATGGAGCACATTCGTCCAAGGCATCAGTGCAAGGTCCAAATGTCCCAAATTTGAAAGATTAAGGGATGATTGTCTCCAAGAGGAATCAAGATTAAACAAAATGGGAATGAAACACAAGAATATAGATGAAGACCTACAAGTTCTAAACACCAACTCCACCAAGCAAAACAAGAAAAGGCAATTTAGAAAGAGAAAAGGTCGTCAAGGCAAGAACACTTCAAAGAAGGACTTATCTCACATTCAATGTTACAGATGTGATCAGTTTGGACACTTCATTGCAAAATGCCTGGAAAGAACCAAGAAACATGCTACATTTGTCAAAGCAGGGAAGACTAAAGGGGAAGATGACTCCGAGAAGTACGTGTTGGTCAATAGATTGGATCTCTCAAAATTTATAAATAAATACTCCTATTGCCCAATAGAAAACCAATGAGAACCAACAGTTGGGTAAATAATTATTATTTTACCCTCTGCATAAAGGTACAGCTCCCTATATGATATTCAATGAATCTTGAATAAATTTAATCATGTAATTCACTTTTAACCAGAAAGCAAACAAAAGGCTTCAACATTCACTTGTCAACACAACGTGAATGCTTAATGATAGATAATGAAATTCATAGTAAGACATTAGACTTCAAAATGAAGATTAACTCACAGGATGATAAAAAATATTTGAACTCTGATTGATACTCACTCATGACTCACAGGACAAGGGGAATCAGAATTGTAGCGTCCTAAAATTGCGACACTTGCAATTTTGACTGCATTTTGGTCTTCACGATGGCGACGCAACACGCAACCTGAATGGAGACCCCGAAACCTAATTACGACACCAAAAACTACATTTTTCAAGCACCCTGGCCTGAACCTCCTTTGCACCCTGCTGTCCCGGGAGGTGGGACCAGAGCGTCCAGCACCCTGGTCCTTCAGGACCAGGGCGCCCAGCGCCCTGGTCCCCCAAGACCATGGCGCCCAGCACCCTGGTCCCTGGGCCTATTTTGGGGCCGGTCTCCTATGGGGTCTCGGGTCCTTTTGTTTGCAATTTGGAAAATAAACTTTCCTGGTCGGCCTAAGGTCGGGAAAATCAGTCTATTAACCCTAATTGGCAAGTATATAAACTACATTTGCCTCTCCCATTTGGGTAAGAAGAAGGACATGTGTGTACAAGCGTGGAAACTATACTCAAGCATTCAAGCATTCAAGCATTCATTCCAAGTCTCCATTCAAGGCTAAGTGTTGCATTCAAGACAAGGATTCAACCATTGAAGAGGAGATCACTTACTACATGCTACATACAACATACAACATACAACAAACAACAACATCTATACCTTCACACATAAGGATACAAACATCCTTACAACAAGGTATTAGTACTTGTTTTACATTACATACATTTACATTTACAACATTTCTCATTTCTTGGTTAATTCCAAAACCGGGGTTTGACCTAAAGGCAAACCCATAATCCCTAACCCCCCAATCGTCTTCACTTTTCTGTGTGTAGGTTGCAGGTACGCGACTGAAATTGAAGATCTGGAATCCTTGTGCAGAGACGAACAGATCCCCCTTCATTTCGCGGATTTTTCAGAGGACCGTGGCGCTCGGGCGCCATCGTCCTGGCAACTTTTGCTCAAATTTGCAGGACAGAGCCGTATCGACATTTTACTACTAATTCCAGGTCCGCAGCTTCATCCTATATCCCTATCTCAGTTTATAAGCGAATCTTTGTCACTTTCTATGCATTCCTAGCTTAATTCTTCTATCAACATTCTTTACAAAAGAGGGTAGCCTTGCTGTCTTAACCCTTGAAACGCATTTAGCATCCAATCTTGCATTGTGTGGGATTGGATCTTGTGGGTTTCAACCCCTCTTTTGAATGTAAAGTCTCTCCCTTAAGTGAAAACCATCAACCCTAGCAACCTCCCTTCTCTCTCCTTGGAGTTGGAAGAGGGGAGAGCAACTAGGGTTCGATTGCGATTTTCCGCTTTACATTTTGGTGAACCCAACGTGAACATCCTTTCTGATTATTCATGATTAGATCTGAAAATTGGCTTCTTTGATTACATTTCCATGTTTGATCTTCTGCAAATTTTAGAGGTTGATTGCATAAAAACCCTAAATTTTCTTTTGAAAATTGAGCTTGTGAAATGTTTAATTATTAATGCTTGTTTCAGATCTACTCTTCTATTACAAATTATCAATTCATATTTGTGCGTTAATTTTGAAAATTAAGTGGTTAAGTGTCAAAACCCTAATTTTTGAAACCCTCTTGATTCAACCTTTGTCCGACAATTTCACTGATCAAAACATCTCCAAAACAGCTGTAACTTTGGATTCCGCAATAAAATCACAATATCTTTCATCCCTAAAAATTTGTAAAAAAGTTGCGAGGACCGTGTGCACTCCGAGCGCCATCGTCCCTGACATTTTTTTCGAAATTTCAGGTGCAAGATCTTACTGTATTTTTCTGCTAAAATCCAGAATTTTGGCTGATTTTATCAATTTTAACACCTTCAAAATTACAGTCAAAGTTGGTCTAGCGATTGCTTGGATTGAGGCTTCTAATCATTCAAAAATTGTTGAAATTGAAATTTGTGTCAAAATTGTGTTTCTTACAGTCCTAAATCTGAAAAGTGTGTTATCATTCATTCGAAATTTCAGTGCTTTATTCAAATTCTTGCAATTTGTGACTTTTGAAATTAAGTGCTTAATTACAACAACTTTGAATTCCGCTTTCAAAATTGAATTTTGCATGAAATTGAGTCAACTTTTGAATTTCAAAACTTGCATTGCTTTTGGTATTCCCTCTAAAATCATAAAATTCAAAATTTCAGTTTCCCTCTCTTTTTCAAAATTCAAATTTTGCATTTTTCGACAATCTTGGTAGGGTTCAATTTTGAAATTGCAACTTTAATTTGGCCTATCTACAGATCGTAAAATCACTCAATTTTTTTAGGTTAGCTGTAAAATCATCATAACTTTCATCCCTGCAAATTTCGAAAAAAGTTGCGAGGACCGTGTGCACCCCGAGCGCCACGGTCCTGGATATTTTTTCCGAAATTTCAGGAGATTGTCCTGATTGTATTTAACAGCTTAAATCTGGAAGATTGGCTGGCTTTACTGAAATTTGCTACCTCTAAAATTCAAAATCTTCTCTCTTTCTTTAGTGCATGAGTTTTACAACAATAAGCCCTACTTACACTATTCCCGTTAGACGAAGCCTTAGAATTAAGTCTTTCCAAGGTTTAATTACCGAGGAGATGGAACCTAATTTGAATAGCCTTTTTAACGAGGACATGGGTAATTCCTCTAATCCTCCTAATGATGAAGAAGCTCTCCATGAGGTTTCTGTAGAACAACTTTCGAAATTGGATAACCAATTTGATGATTTTCACCAATGGATGTCTCATGAGTATCCCGATAGTCAAGCTCTTCCTTTAATTGAGGGTCTAAAACATATGCTTCAAAGTGATAAGAATGGAATTGATATTTTGCATGGTATTGCACACATTGTGGATTCAAATGTGATGCCTATGAGGAGTTGTGCCGAAACTTTAGGTTATACACAACCTCCAACACAAGTCAATCACTCTATTCCTTTGACAACTTCTATTGCTAGCATACCTACCTTTACATCAAACATAATGACTACTTCTATACAAGACATTCCTCCTATGATCACCAGTCATGGGGGCAATCCCTCTTCTTCAATTAACCCTCTTCCTTCATTCAATCCAACTTCTTCATTCATTCTTTCAATGAGTGTTCCTATTATATCTCCACAAATGAACATGACACAAGGGGGCCATTCATTTAACCATTCCATTCCTCCTTGTAGTGTTCCTCCTGTCCAATCATCTCCTATGACTAACTATCATAGTGTCCCACCACCTTACTCTCTACCTTCTTTCAATAACATAACACCTCCATCTCAATCTAACACATCTAATATGAACTCTTTGACTGAAGCGACCATTAATAATCTTGCACAAACTGTCTCTTCTTTACAACAACAAATTGCCTCTATGAATCAATCTAAGTTTAGTGTGCCCACATTTGACGTTGCCAGCCCACTTTCTCTTGACATTGTTCGAGCTATCCCCCCTAAACATGTTGAAATTCCACATTTGGAGCTTTATAATGGTAAGGGTGATCCTCTAACACATGTTAAGACCTTTCAAACAATATGTACTGATTTTGCTTATGACCAAAGGTTGCTTGCAAAACTGTTTACTAGAACATTAAGAGACAAAGCCCTACAATGGTATTGCTCATTTCCTTCTTATTCTATTACTTCTTTTGAACAACTTGCAAATGCTTTCATTCAACAATTTCAAAACAATATAAGTCCTAAAGTTACTTTGATTGATTTAATGCATTGTAAACAAGGTGTTAAAGAAAAAGTGACTGATTTCATTGGTAGATATAAGCATTTGTATGCTCAAATTTCTTTTCCAGTGCCTGACAATGATATTCAAAGAATCTTTATTTCTAATTTACAAAAAGACATTAGAGAAAAACTCTTGTTTTCTGAGTTTACTTCTTTCCAACAGTTGTGCGCAACTCTTCACAATTATCAACTGACTGTGAGTCAAATGGAACAATCACATCCTATGGCTCCAAGTGATAAGGGTGATAGTAGTCAACAACCATTTGGGAAGTTTAAACCAAACAGAGATTCCATCAAATTCAATGAAAACATCATCAACAACAATGTGAATGCAGCATCAGGTGTGCCTCCTATTTCTAAATTTTTCAAGAAAGAAAGAAAGTATACTCCTTTGAATGAATCATTGCATTGTATTATGAATAAGTTATTGGAACAAAATGTGCTTTCTCTTCCTCCTATAAGGCAAATTGATCCTGCAAAGATTAATTCACCCTATTTTGATAACCAATCTTTTTGTCAATTTCATCGTCAACCTGGGCATGATATTGAAAAATGTTTTGCTTTAAAGGGTAAAATTCAAGATTTGATTGATAATAATAATATCTCTGTTTCTGGTGTGAGTGATAAAGGCAACACATCTGTAGCTCCTCCAAACCAAAATCTTCAGATTTTTACTGATCCATTGCCTTCTCATACCTCTAATGCGATTGATACTACTGATTCCTCTGTCTCACCTGATGATCTTGTGTCTATGACTCCGAATGTGATTAATTTTGTGGAGCAATAGAAAATCCCTAAAGAACCTTCCATCACATTTGATTCCAGTGAAACTATCAAGGCACCTGATGGTCCTTTATATATAGTTGCAAAAGTCAAGAACACACCTTGCCGTGGAGTGCTTATTGATCCTTCTTGCATGGTTAATATCATTACTGAAGAATTTCTTTTTACTTTGCAATTGAATCAAGTGATCTATGACAAAACAGATGTGGTTCTGAAACTATTTGATGCATTTTCTTCTCCTGCAATTGGTTCTGTTACATTAACTATTGAGGTCCGTAACAAATCCATTGATGTGAACATTGCTATTATTCCATCTTCCGAACAATTTCGTGTGAAGCTAGGCTATCCTTGGCTATCTTCCATGAAAGCTATTGCTTCTCCTATTCACAAGTGTTTGAAATTTCCCCAAAATGGTGAAGTTGTTACTATCAATCATAGTCTCTTTAAACCAGCTGAAAGAACTTCTAGCGTTCCTCTTGATTATTTTTGGTCTAAACAATTCCAATCTCTTCCTCCGCGAAGTGATCATCTTTTCAAATCTTATCAAAAGTGGAAAAAAGATATGATCCTATCTCTAAGTGAACCTAGAACACCCAAACTTGACATTCCTATCATTCTTGAGAAGGAAGTTCTTCCTTTGAAAGATAAAACTAATGTCTTTCCTCAAGAAGATTCCCAACCCATCCCTATGGATGTGACTATGTCTATGTCTGATAAACCTCCTAAGAGTAGACCTATACCTCCTCGTCATGATGGACTTGGTCTCCTTCCTAAACCAAATATTCCTCCCTTATATGAAGCAGTTCCTCCTCCTTCCTCTTATGGAGAGAAGAGACCTTCCTCTTCTCCTATTGTTCAGCCTAAGAGACCACAACCTAAACACCCAAGTGATAAGGATGAGAACATTCCTCCTCCTCAATCTTCTCAACTTCCTACTAAGACTAGATGAAATCGTTCTGCATGTGAACACCGACGAAGGCGTCATCTTAGAGCTCAGGCAGTTGCTTCTCAAACTTTGCAATCCCCAAAAACACCTTCAACAAGCATTATTCCATTTTCTCCTCAGCTGACGATTGAGCCGAAATCTCCTAAACATAAGATGCATGATGGTCTTGATCCTGTGCGAGTTAAAGATCCTATTTTTATAAATCTTGATGATGATATAGATGAAAATGTTATTCATGATGAAAATGTTACTTCTCTTGCTTCTGATAGTGAATATGAACTTGTTGATATTGATAACCATTTATCTAACAAATTTTCTAAAGCACTTATCCTAGCTCCTAGACAAGAACAACGTGGCTCGGAACATGAACATAGCCCTTGTTTGGATCTTGTGATAGCTCCATCTATTGTGTTGGATGTTCCTCCTCTAGCATGTTCCCTGCCTTCCCGAAACATTGATCAGCAAGATCGGGGGGTAGATGACGTGCTAGACTAGTTTCATTAGCATACCAGATTCTCTCCCCCTCTCTTTTGTTACTTCTTCTATGTGTTATTCTCATTCTTCTATTTGTTGTCCTTAGTGTTGTCTACTTGAGGACGATGCAAAGCATTGAGATCTCTCGATCTCTCTCATGTTGACTCAAAAGACACATGTGTTCCCTTCTTCTAGGTGACCTTCCTTGATTGGGGAATGAAGAACAATTATGCATACATACATACGATATACATGAATTATCATACAGCATACTGACCCCAAGGAAAGCAAAGTCACCCTGTGCTTTGTGTTTTGTGTCTATTATCCTTGGGCTTATCTCACACTTGGGGGCTAAATCCTTGTGATAATGTGCTCCTTTCCTTTCTCATTTCTTATATGTATCACTACCTTAAAGCAATCACCCCCGGTGAGGCGTGTGCGATCGCTTTAACGTAGGGGGGCATACACCCTGTCTATCCTTTCAAGATACTTGAAAATTTCTTGGCGAACTTAGCCTTGCCTTGAAAATTTTTGGTATTTCTTTTGCATGACTCATAGTGAGGGAACCTTACTACTGACAGTCATGGTCCTCCCTCGTGATCTTCCCTTTTACTTTGTCAATCAAAGTCATAAGATCCTTAGTCCACTGGGGGCTTGGTGTATCTTGCCTCCTTGATGTGGTGAAAGTCTTTCAATGTTGTTTCCTTGTACTTTACCGGAAGTATGAGCATACATACTCCCACTAAAGTGGGGGCTAAATGTAGCGTCCTAAAATTGTGACACTTGCAATTTCGACTGCATTTCGGTCTTCACGATGGCAACACAACACGCAACCTGCAACCTGAATGGAGACCTCGAAACCTGATTACGACACCAAAAACTGCATTTTTCAAGCACCCTGGCCTGAACCTCCTTTGCACCCTGCTGTCCCGGGAGGTGGGACCAGAGCGCCCAGTGCCCTGGTCCCCCAGGACCATGGCACCCAGTGCCCTGGTCTCTGGGCCTATTTTGGGCCTGGTCTCCTATGGGGTCTCGGGTCCTTTTGTTTGCAATTTGGAAAATAAACTTTCCTGGTCGGCCTAAGGTCGGGAAAATCAGTCTATTAACCCTAATTGGCAAGTATATAAACTACATTTGCCTCTCCCATTTGGGTAAGAAGAAGGACATGTGTGTACAAGCGTGGAAACTATACTCAAGCATTCAAGCATTCATTCCAAGTCTCCATTCAAGGCTAAGTGTTGCATTCAAGACAAGGATTCAACCATTGAAGAGGAGATCACTTACTACATGCTACATACAACATACAACATACAACAAACAACAACATCTATACCTTCGCACATAAGGATACAAACATCCTTACAACAAGGTATTAGTACTTGTTTTACATTACATACATTTACATTTACAGCATTTCTCATTTCTTGGTTAATTCCAAAACTGGGGTTTGACCTAAAGGCAAACCCCTAATCCCTAACCCCCCAATCATCTTCGCTTTTCTGTGTGTAGGTTGCAGGTACACAGCTGAAATTGAAGATCTGGAATCCTTGTGTAGAGACGAACAGATCCCCCTTCGTTTCACGGATTTTTCGGAGGACCGTGGCGCTCGGGCACCATCGTCCTGGCAACTTTTGCTCAAATTTGCAGGACAGCGCTGTATCGACATTTTACTCCTAATTCCAGGTCCGCAGCTTCATCCTATATCCCTATCTCAGTTTATAAGCGAATCTTTGTCACTTTCTATGCATTCCTAGCTTAATTCTTCTATCAACATTCTTTACAAAAGAGGGTAGCCTTGCTGTCTTAACCCTTGAAACGCATTTCGCATCCAATCTTGCATTGTGTGGGATTGGATCTTGTGGGTTTCATCCCCTCTTTTGAATGTAAAGTCTCTCCCTTAAGTGAAAACCATCAACCCTAGTGACTCTCCCTTCTCTCTCGTCGGAGTTGGAAGAGGGGAGAGCAACTAGGGTTCGATTGCAATTTTTCGCTTTACAAGAATATTCAAATGCTTTCAGCTAATTTCATTTATCAAATTGATTCATAGACTTAAAATGAAAAATCAGAGAAAGGAATCAGATACATGAACACATAACTATTCCAACAGAAATTTTTACATATTCAAAAACACACAGGTTTTCTAAAGCTGTATCATATATTCCATTCCATTCAAAGACGGGTATTTCACTAAAATTACAAGTAAAACCAGTCTGTTCATCAAAATTTTACCAAATTTTTATGGCCGTGCCAAAACATCCATAACTAATATTTATAGCCACCAGGCTAAATTGTCTTTTTTAACAAATGAAACTAAAATTTCCAGAAACAACTGTCTGTAACTGAAATTAACTAAATGGCCACAAGCCGTAAATAGAGCTATAACAATAAGAACAGAAAATGGCTTAAATTGTCTCTGGGGTGTGCGTGGTGCCATGTATATTTCGCCACTCCATATGAGCCACGAAGAAGTTATGAACAACCTAGTAATGTGGGAGCCCAATGTGTAGGATGCATTACTTCCAAACTTCTTTGTCCATACTCACTTGCATAACTTTAATTTTGTGCACTTCTAAGTGATCTGAATAGACAACTAACATAGATTCAATTTGATCTACCCTGGTGAAGTCATCTCTGGTAAAAGACTTTGATTCTTTAACCAAGTTTATCTTTCCTTTGAAACTCTGCACCATATCTACTGCCTGCTCGATGGTCTGTCCATCTTCCTTAAGAAGTTGTACATCTATGCACTTTAAGTCTTTCTGCATCACGACAATGAGTTCTTTCAATTCTTTCAATAACTTAATGGACTCTTCATGACCTTTCTTTATGATTGAATTTCTCCATTCAATATTTTCCTTGGCCACATGCAGTACCTTGTCATCCAAATCATTTACTACCTTTTCTATGAGAAAGTTCATGAAACCATATTTCTGCACATCTTTCATCTAAATCAGTACTGCAGCCCATTTTTCCTTTCCTTCTCCCACGTCGACACCTCCCGTTTGAGCTCGTGAGTTACAGTAACAACATCCTCATACACCCTAGTCAAATTGGTGATATACTTTGTTCCTTGCTGAATTATGGATTCAAGCCACTCCTTGAAGGTTTCCGCCAACACATGATTTCTCTGAACCTTGTCCAACAAATTTTGGTTCATGGGTGATTTAGGATCAAAACTCTAAGAAACCTGTGACAGGGGCTATGGACTGGGATGATGTATGGCATTGATGTACTCTACCATCTGCTTAACAGTCTATTTCAACTCCCATTTGTCCTTCTCATCCTTCCATGTTCTAGACAACATTCTTTTGGCAGAGGACTCTAAGTGTTTTGCGTCAGCAGCCCTTGAAGCAGTTCCTAAATCAATCTTTTCAATGGAAAAATCCTTCTCAGTAGCATTCTCTGGATCTTTGTCTGAAATCAGCCTAGCCACTTCAGCTACCCAATTCCCTGTATTCTCATCCACTTCTAGCATAGCTTCTGCTTTTAGCTTTTTGGACTTAGGTGTTTTCCCGAGGTATCTACTCACCATATCCTCCATTGGTACACTGATAGGGACTACATTACGTTTCTTACTAATTGACACTCCCAACCACCTTGAAA
Source organism: Cryptomeria japonica (assembly GCF_030272615.1). Classification (NCBI taxonomy): domain Eukaryota; kingdom Viridiplantae; phylum Streptophyta; class Pinopsida; order Cupressales; family Cupressaceae; genus Cryptomeria; species Cryptomeria japonica. The sequence continues at coordinate 691,197,396 of NC_081413.1, forward strand.
CATTTGGAGATTCTTTTGCTGGTGGCATCTGATATTCAGATGAATCCATGGTAGCCAAAGTAGTCACTTGACTGGGGATTTCCTCAGGTTTCTCCTTTTCTTTACTTGCATCTTGAGCTGCAGGGATGTTTGCTTCCGATTCACCCATAATCACTTGCACCTCTTCACTATCAAGAATTATGATATCTTCTTTCCCTAAAATTTCTTTACTGTTCTTCCTACTTCTTGAATGGGTGACTCGAACTGTTGAGGGGCCAAATAGTGGTTCTTTAAATCTTCTACTTCAAACCTTCTCACTTTGTGTATCAATGACACCTACAATATTAACAATAATGTTAGAAGAAGAAATTAGTACAACAGCATGAGGTTGCTCAACTAAATTCTTGGCTGAGGTAGTGGTCAATCTTATTCCGGATCTATGGTCTCTTAACCATTTTTCTGTTCTCCTTATAACATTAAAAGTTTTAGATTGAATATTTTCTTCTTCTCTCCTATCCCAGCCAATTTTAGGAATAGGTTGCTCATGAACTCTTTCATTGAACTCCGGGTCCAATACATCTTCACCTTCCTCTTTTTGTATTTCTGCTATGTTCATTGGCAATTTAAAAGTAATGATTTACCATAAAGTGAACCTTGACCATAGTCTTCTTTAGACTTCAAATTCATCACAACAATCTTCCCAGTAGTCTTCTAACTGTGGTATATGTGAAAAGTTCACATCAAAATTTAGGTGTTTCATTGCATATTCCTTGCTGTCAAACCCCTATCGAGCAACATAAGGCTGCAAATTCATCTTCTTGAGCTCCATTGCTAAGTTCAATGCATCAAAAACAGTTTTACAACTATAATATCCGAGTTCAACTGGGAAAATTGCTTTAGATTCACTTTTCATCCCTAATTTCTTATCAACATGAGCTAGTTGTCTGCAAACTTCCAAGAGTACATAACTATCAAGAGCATATCTAGGCAATTTGAAAGGTTCATCTTCAAAGCCACAAATTCTAATATAAATAAATCTGGAAAATTGAATAAAACAACTCCCATATGTACTGATCAACTTTAATGCCTCAGGTGACATTCCATTATTCAAATTCCCCTACAGTTCAAAAGTTAATCCTCCCACAAAAACATCATTCCATCTCAGGACCTTTTCTATGTACCTCTGCATCTGCAAATGTGGATAGGACTCATAGACCTTCATTCCATTAACCCAAGGTTCTTGATATAATCCTGGCCATTCTCTAATATAGGCTAAAATATAAAACAATTATGAAGTCATATGAAAATTAGCTATTCCAACAAAATTACTCAACCTTCGTGCAATCTCTCAGCAATTACTTGTGCCCAGTCAAGGTATTTTTCACCAGCTAATAATACCTAAATGTAAAAATACATCCAGTCCTCCCAATAGAAGGCATGTGAATTCCCCTTAAGCCTATTCAAAAGAATCACAATATCCCTAACTTCTGTAATAAAATTCTCTCTTGTCAAGGGTTTAGGCAACCTAGAACCTCCCTTCTATATTTTAAGGAGCCAGTTTCTAGCAATGACACTCTGATAAACACTTTTCTTCTCAGAGAAAAATGCGTATGAGGTTCCTATGGACCAATCTTCATACAGCTCTTTGTGAGGAATTCCAATTGCAGCCATTATTGTTTCTCTATCAATCTGCACTAGCATGTCTCCATTATTGGCTCTAATACACCTATTACTAGCATCATATCTTTTCATGCATTCATATACTAATTCTGGGCAAGGATTAGCAATTGGGAATTCGGCGGCCTCAACAAGACCACTATGAACTATCTTTCCCATCATGGAATTGGCTGTTGGGTTCTTAGCCCTCTCTAGAAAATTATCTAACTCATCTTGAATGAAGGTTGTATCATCTAATTCTGGGAGGGTACTAATCAAGCATGATGTTCCACCCAATTTTGGAAGAGTCGGTCTCATTTTTGCTTAAAATTGCATCAATCAGACATCATTCAACTCCGAGGCAAATAATTACACTTTTCCAATTTTAGAACTAAAACAGAGAAGGGGAAAATAAGCAATTGAACTCACCTATCTTCAACATCAAACTATGAAACCCTCAGAGAAAATGAGCTAAATTACCTTCCATGTCTCCACTCTTTACCAACAACAACAATAATTGTCTTACCTGAGAAGCATCATATTTAAGGATGGAAAATACTGAAAAGAACCAAAACACACTTCATCCTAGCTCATTCATCCATGAAAAACCACTTGTGATTTGATATAGTTCTGACATGCTTATTAATTAGAAATCAATTTCACAAATTCGATATGCCTTCTCATGATTGTTTCCATAATTGCAATTTGAAAACACAAAAACCAAGTTATATTCTATTTCCATCACGTCGCCTTTTCTTCCTAAACACCATTGGGCTGATTTGAAACACCGCTTTGAACCTTGAACTATTTTAAAAGGAGTTCATTGGTTCAAATTTCAATGACAAAAGATCAACATTTGCGAACAAGCAGAAAGAGACAAAAGGAACATTCAATGACATGGGAATGAACCTTGAACCTTGAATTATTTCAAGAAAAAGGTTCAAGGGTTCAAGTTCAAAATGACCACAAGACTAGGACTAAAGAGACATCCACAAAACACAAGACAAAGGACCAATTGAACCTTGAACCTTGAATCGGAAAGGTTCAAAGTTCAAGTTCAATGATTATTCTGATGAGGACTTAGAACTTAATGGATCGCATTCCTTTGAACCCGAATTTTGAACTTTATAAAAGGTTCAATAGATGAGTACGAAACTCAATTGATGAAGACCTAAGCTCTGTGAAAATGATGACCCTTATTTTTGATGGGCTAAAAGCAGAAAAATAAAAGGGGGTAACAATATGTATTCTACTCAGCACTCACAAGTCAAGCTTCTAACAAAATCAACTCATGGGTGATTGACAGTGGTTCATCTAGGCACATCACTAAGTTTAGAGAAGTACTTGATTCCATGATAGAGGAGAGTGATGAGGATGTAACCATCAGAGATGACTCCACATATCCAGTCAGAGGAGTAGGAACCTACACCATCAAATTGAAGACAGGCATAACCTTACGGCTTGAAGGAGTACTATATGTCCCTAGCATCAAAAGAAATCTAGTTTCTATATCGGCACTGGAAGATAAAGGATACAAAGTGTTATTCATGGACAAAAAAGTATTGGCCTAGCCAAGGAACTCCTCCATTAAGAAGGCAAAGACCATTGGATAGAGACAGGGCTATTTGTATGAGCTGTGCACAGAAACCAATCTAGCCCTAATCCATGAAGCCACTAATGCAAATGAAGTTTGGCATAGAAGATTAGGCCATCTAAATTTTAGGACTTTATCTTCAATGGGAAACCTTGTCATAGGTCTACCCAAATTAAAGCAAGATCATTCAGGGGCACACAAAGGATGTGCCCTCGGTAAGAATACCAAAGGTGCATTCCAAAATAGTACTAGGAAAACTAGCAAAATTCTAGAATTAGTTCATTCTGATGTATGCGGACCTATGTCTGTATCCTCTCTAGGGGGATTCTTGTATTATGTAATATTTGTTGATGACTACTCTAGGAAGACTTGGATCTACTTTCTGAAAAGTAAAGAAACAGAGGAGATCCTCTCTAGGTTTAAATAATTTAAATCACTAACTAAAAACCACTCAGGAAACAAAGTTAAAACCCTAAGAACTGACAATGGGGGAGAATACACATCAGATTCATTTAAAGAATTTTGTAGAGATAATGGGATTAAGAGGGAGCTTACTATACCCTATAACCCCCAACAAAATGGGGTAGTGGAAAGGAAAAATAGGACTATAGTTGAAGCTGCCAAAGCCATGATCCTAGATCAAAACCTTAACACTAATCTCTAGGCTGAAGCTTCCAGCACTGCTATATATATATAGAACAGGTGCCCTCACTCCCATCTTGAGGACAAAACTCCTGAGGAAGTATTCAATAAGATTAAGCCTGATATTAGCCACCTTAGGATATTTGGATGTCCTGTCTATATCCATATATGTAAAGAAAAGAGACTAAAACTAGAACCTTCTGGAAAGAGAGGATTACTTGTAGGAATAGTGAAACCTCCAAAGCCTACAAAATCTATGTACCTGGTCAAAGAAATATTGAACTAAGTAGGGATGTAATATTTGAAGAAGACTTGACTTTCAAAAGAGCTCAGAACTTCATAGAACCTGAAATCTATGTACCTACCTCTAACTTAGATGAAAATCCTGCCCCTGAGTTTCAGAGGGAGAATCTAGATGAAATAGAAAAATGAAAATGAAAACACACCTAGAAATATCAAGAAAAGACCACTATGGGCCACCAAAATAGTAGAAGAAGCTCAGAGGCTTGCTGCTCCTTCTGGAACCTTCAGAGAAAGCAAAAGACCTAATAAATTTACTAGCTATGTTGCTCTTATGAATGACCTATCTAAAAATGAACCTGACAATGTAATAGATGCCATTAAACATCAAGTATGGAAGGATGCTATGTCTGAAGAGTATCAATCCATAATAAAAAATGATGCATGGGAAATTGTTCCTAGGCCAACTAAGAAGTCTGTTGTTTCTTCTAAATGGCTCTTCAAGATCACACATGCAACAGATGGTAGCATTGAAAAATATATGGCAAGATTTGTAGCCAGAGGTTTTTCTCAAAAGGAAGGGATAGACTATGAAGAAACATTTGCTCCTATAGCCAGATATACCTTAGTAAGGGCTGTACTAGCCATTGTAGCAACAAAGGGATGGAAGGTACATCAAATGGATGTAAAGACATCTTTTCTTAATGGAGAGATATCTGATGAAGTATACCTAGAGCAATCTAATGTGTGCAAACTCAAGAAAGCTCTATATGGGCTCAAACAGGCTCCCAGGGCCTGGTATGAAAGAATTGGCACATATCTATCAAAACTAGGCTTCTCTAAAAATGATGCAGATCCTAATCTCTACTAAAAATAGAATAAAGGTGACATGCTAATAATGATTTTATATGTTGATGATTTATTAATCACAGGAGAAGATCACCTTATAGATCAATGCAAGAAAGAGCTATCCAAAGAATTTGATATGAAGGACTTGGGATTCCTTCATTATTTCCTAGGGTTGGAAGTATGGCAGAATCCTGACAACATTTTTCTAAACCAAGGCAAGTATACATTAGACATCCTAGAGAGATTTGGAATGCTCAACTACAAACCTATAACTACTCCAATGGAAACCAATCTTCATAAACTTAAAGAAGCAACAACAGAATCACCTTCTACTGACCCCACTCTATACAGGCAAATGATTGGGTCTCTTATGTATCTGGTAAATACAAGACCAGATATCTGCTATACAGTGAATGCCTTGACTCAGTTTATGTGTGAGCCAAAGGAGATACACTTGGTAGCAATAAAACACATTATGAGATATTTACAAGGCACCTTAAACCTTGGTCTCAAGTATAAGAAAATTGATCTTAATCTACATGGATTCTCAAATTCAGATTAGGCTGGAAGTGTGACTGATTGGAAAGGTACCTCTAGGTGCTTCTTTAGTTTGCGATTAGCCATGATATCCTGCATCAGTAGAAAGCAGTCTTCTGTAGCTCAAATTTCCACCGAGGCCGAATACATTGCAGCCTCCATGGCTGCCCGAGAAGCAGTGTGGCTTAGAAAGTTGTTTGTGGGATGGTTTGGCAATCCAATGAAACCTACTATCATTCATTGTAACAATCAAAGTTGCATAAAACTTTCAGTGAATCCAGTGTTCCATGATAGATCCAAACATATTGAGATCCCATACCATTATGTACGAGACATGGTAGACAAAAATGTGATCAAATTAGGATATGTTAGTATAGGAGATCAGACTGTAGATATTCTGACCAAACCACTTTCCAGAGTGAAGGTTGATCACTTCAGAAAGGGTTTAGGTATGATAGAAAGATAATTTTCTTTGTAAATAAGATGTTGAAAATGTAAACTTCTTTTGTCATGTTGAGACATTCTGGGTTTTACCCCCTGTGTTCATATCTAAGAGGTGACAATCTCTAAGATTATGAACACTTGTATGCAAACATCATAAGGTGACGATGTTATGATTCTCAAACCAGTTATCATGTTGGATCTTTGGTATGTCATGGATGTGCCATGATGTTGTTGTGATAAAAAATTTGGATGAAATGTTTGTGCACATATCACAACATGGATAAGATGAGAATTTAACCATCCTCATATGTTTATCCTCAGTATTGCATGTTTAGGCAATATTGATATCACATGTTTAGGTGATATCTTGTCATAATAAAATCATGAATCTATTATATCACATAGTTGGGTGGTACCCTATGTCACATACTTAGAGTAATGTTTTATGCTTGTATCCTATGTTCTGATGGTACTTCATATTATATGTATAGATGATATATATTCTTGGAGACTGAAATTTTGAAAGAGAAATGTGATGCAGGTTACCTTATCTTCCAAAAGCTAAGAGGGAGTGTTAATGAATTAGTAGGCTCTGCAAGACAAGACTCTCCTAACTCAGTAATCTCTTATATTCTATTTACTCATTCATGCTTTATGTTTATCAAACTACAACATTGGTCACAATTATGATATTGATATTTGATTAGATTGACGACCTGCTTAACTATGTTAAGCATCAATCTAAAATGCTATCGGGCTATTAACCCGATAGCATATTAGTGTCAATTCATATCGGCATTAATATGCTATCGGGGTATTAACCCAATAGCATATAATGCTAACAACTATTGTTATTGTTTATGTTATATTAATCCATATGCTTTGATACCGATTCATAATCGGGTATGTTTAATATCTGTAACAATTAACAAATGACATTGATTCATGATCGGATATGTTTAAGCACTATTATCATTAAAATATGATACCGATCGGATATGATTAAGCACTATTATCATCAGCAATGATACCGATTCATTATCGGGCATGTTATAAGCACTATTATCATTAAGGATACCGATTTATTATCGGGTATGTTTGAAACATTGATTAGTGTGGATTGGTTGTTGTTAGTAGGGGTCGTGACCAAGTGACATCTTGGTCGGACATGTCTAAAAGACATGTCTGATCAAGGTGCCACTTGATCGTGGCCACCCTACTATTTATACATCATTCCAATCAAAGGAGATGACATTAAAATCAATACATGTTCATCCTCATTACCTGCTGTAAAAGAAAGATAGCAATATTAGTGTCATAGGCATAATATCAAATTTAAAATACACCATCCTGCATATAACTTGTCCATTAAATTAGAAATTACAATACATTTACACCAATGATCATATTATATATCATAAAAAACATGAATTTACAACAGAATTCCCTGAATGTCATATCAGTAGATAGATCAACTAACAAAAAATGTACCTCGCAAGGTTCTTCGTTATATTCCCATTATTCCATGTTTGCAACAATTATTTAGGTGCAAAAGCCTGGCGTAATTTATGGATTACCATGCACACAATATAAGTTGAGATGACATTCTTTGAATGAGTGCGGATGGTTCTGCATTTACAAACATAGAGGAAAAATGGCCACACTTTAAAGAAGAACCTCGTAATCTTAGTCTTTCATTGGCAGTGGATGGTGCCAATCCATTTGGAGAGCTGAGATCTATTTACTTGGTGTGGCCTATTTTTGTT